>NW_024379939.1:0-8322 GCF_016835505.1 Polypterus senegalus
CTGACGAAAGAAGGTTGTCTGGCACAGAGCGGAGTACAAAGCTGGCCAGAGACAGAGCAAACCTTCGCTTCGGATCCTGGAAATGTGAACTCATCAAAAGACAAAACTGGTGAAAATGTCAGGACCTACAGACAATGCAGTTTGTTGTGGTTTTGTGAAACATGCAACAACTAACATCCCAGATGCTAACGGAGTTACCCGGTTTAGCAGTGCTGAGGGGACAGAGACACAAATACCTGCAGAAAGAAGAAAGGAGGAGGACTCGCCTCTATGTGAACACAAGGTGGTGTAACTCGGGACATGTAAACGCTTAAAATCTTCACTTGTTGCAGGGACATCATACTGTTGGCGTGTCTGGTCCCTATTGCTTGCCCAGAGTTTGGACATTTGATTGTTGTTATTGCTTACCTCCCTCGGCGGATGTGGAGATAGCGAGGACATAATCCATTCCACTGTTGTTAACTACAAACAAGCACCAAGGCGTTTTTAATCTCTGGACTTAAACCATGTGACGCTGGACAAAACATTACCTGCCTTCCCCCAGCATGTGGATTGAACACCCACGAGAATAGGACTATTGACCATGTATGCAAACATAGGACGAACAGCACCACTCCGCTGCCTACGCTTGAAAGCAGATCATAACTGGTTCTGCTTCAGCCTCACTACAAACCAAGAGTGAGGCTACCTACAATCAGATGCTCATTCAGGACGTGGTCCCCTGAGGCAGAGCTGACTCTGAGAGATTGGAACCGGACTGGGATATCCTGCGGGGTCACAAAAGTGAGAACATTGAGGAGGTTGTTGACTGAACTACCGACTACATCAACTTCTGTATGGACATTGTAGTTCTAGTAAGAACAGTACGCTGCTATGCTAACAAGAAGCCATGGAAAGTGACATCAAAGCCTTTGAACCAGAAGAAAAGGACTTTTAAAGGCGGTGATCAGCATGAGCTCAAGCACGTGCAGAAGGACCTCCGAGTCCAGCTCAGGGCGGCAAGAGCAAATACAGGAGAAAGCTGGAGCAGAAGTTGCAGAATAACAGCATGAAGGAAGTGTGGATGGGGTGAAGATCATCACTGGCTGCAACTCAAAGTGGGGTGCCACCCGGAGAGAGCGTGGAGAGAGCAAACCAGATGAACAGCTTCTTAACAGGTTTGACCACCCTAACCCACTCTTTACCTCGACTACTGCATCCTCCAAAATCCTTCTGCCGATACCAGCACAGTCCGAAATAGATAAGAAGTTGTCACTTATCAAAGTCACCATGAAACCGTCCCGAGTATCATTTGAAAGCTTATTAGGGTACAGAGAAAAAAATAGGCAACAGTGGGAAAAAGCACAAATTGTCAACTTTAATCTCAAAATTTCCACTTTAATCACGTAGTTTATTTTTATTAAAGTAGATCATAAACTTCACCTTATCACCTTAAAATCGTTTAACTTACTTGTTTCTCAAATGCCATCGTAACTAAAAGTAGCACGTTAAATGCTTTGTTTTGTATTTGATCTTCTATGTGCTGTATGTGTGGAATAAATACATGCATCTTAAGCAGGTTTTTCTTCCTCTGACAGGACACAGAATCCATTACATTCGTGATATTACAGCTCTGAATAATTAAAATACGGAGATGTATACGTGATATTTTCATGATGATAGGAGATAAAGCAGGTTATTAAACATGGGAACACGGTGGCGCAGTGATTGCTCATGTCTCATGCAAGATGCTTGCTTTGTCGGTCGATTTTTTGATGAAATAATTTACTGCAGTAGGACTGTCCCCTTCAAATGTACTAACCTCCAATTCCTGTCCTTCGTTTCTTTCTCCAAAACGGGAGCTGATTGTGTGGTGATTGGGTAATGACTTGCATCTGTAAGCCTATAACGCTGATTCTTCAAAACTTTTAAGGTACACTGAAATATCTTCATAGAATGGTTTAATTATTCTATCCATCTATCCTTCCAGTGTCGCACCAGTCCCAGCAAGAATACAGCCGAGGCAGGAACAATCCGGAATGGAGCGCCAGCTCCTCGCTACTGGTGCGGCAACGTGTCCTCACATGTTTAATTATCAACAATAGATTATTTAAAAGATGTTAACATTTTATCTGTTATATAATAAAACATATTTTCTGCATTTCATCTTAAAATGATATTGTCATCATATGTAAAATGCACTTTATGAAGTGGTTTGCAATATTATAATTGTATCGCAAGTTTAAGTGAGGTGATTGTACTTATAAGTACCAACAGTTCTAGAAGGAGAGCGCTTGTAGTTCTTGGGGTGAAACTGTTTCTGTACTGCAAGGTCCGTACAGGAAAGGCTCTGAAGCGTTTGTCATGTGAGAGCAGTTCAAAACAGCATGGCTGAGGCAGCATTGCTTGATGCTGTATCCCGATAATTTCTTCCGATCAGCTGCTGTAGAGCTGTGATTCCACACTCAGATACAGTAATATAAATACCTGAGTGGTGCAGTGAGAGTAATATGGAAAAAAATAATCCGCTGTGGCAACCCTCAACACAGAAGTGAGATATGTGTCCGGGTGCTCAGTACCGACCTTACTGTTTTCACTTTTTGCTTCCACTGGGGTCTCTCATTAGGGAAAAATCATGTTAATTTTCAATCAGATGCAGATGACACCCAGTTATACCTTTCTTCAAAACAAAATGAAGGGTCTCTGATGTTGTCTTTAATTAGTTGTGTTAGTGAATTATATGATGGATTAGTGAATAAACTAGGATAAAACAGAAATGTTAACTATTGGAGGAATGACATGGATCACAATATTTTGTCATCATTTAACTCAGTTGAATCGCATTAACTTTACTGAGTCAGCTCACAATCTAGGCGTTATTGTTGACTCCTAGTATGTCATTTAAAGCATATCTCAAAGTTGTCAAATCATATTTCTTCCATTTTTAAGGTGTTTCATAAAAGTAGTTATATGCATGCGGCTTCTGTCACAATGATTTATGACCCTTAAGCCCGCCCCTTAGGACTTTGGACCGAAGTCCGTCCCTATGAATCAATACTGTAAGTCCCGCCTATGGTTTATAACCGAAAGTCCCGCCCCTGTTGACGTCACCTAGCCCCGCCCTCTGGTACCTGATTGGCTCAGGAAAATGTCAAGGGCCTTTGATGGATGTCTGTCCTCCTTGAACCCGCCCGACACCCTGATTGGCTGGCTTTACTTTCTGTCAAGGGCCTTATAATGGAAGTCTCCCCCTCCTTGAACCCGCCCTCGGCACCTGATTGGCTCTACTTTCTGTCAAGGGCAGTTTGATGGATGTCTAACCCCTTAACCTCGCCTCCGCACCTGCTTGCTTCAGGAAACTGTCAAGGGAATTTGATGGATGTCTGACCCTGTTTGAACTCTATCCCACAGCCACCAGCTTAACTGTCAAGAGCAGCCCCTCCATGAACGGGCAAAATCCAGGCCAGTTACAGATCGTGGTGCCCGCTCTCTCAAAGACACACAAGCGCTTCAAGGGCAGAGCTGCCTGCCTCTACGGTTTGGGTAAGAACTCCTGTATCTATCTATTATTTAAAATAATCTACGACTTTAAAGATCTAAACCTTAGTTCAGCACTTGTAAACCATTTTTTATTTTATCTAAGTCAAGCCCCAGACATTCTCTGCACTGACAAGTTGTCCCTTCACTCTCTCTACACAGTTGATGCATGAGACCTGAGAGCTGAGACAGCCTCTGCTGGTCGAAGCTCCAAGCGCACATGCAGTCAAGTTCGAAAGACGAGTTGCGGCTCTCTGTCTAACTTCCCAGTCCCCCACACGTCCCTGCCAGTTCTGAAAGGCCGGTATAAAAAGCGAAGCACTTTTGTTCTATCTACGATTTTAAGATGAACACGCAATTAAAACATTTCATCTTTGCTTCAAACTTAGTCAAGCTGCTTTTTTTCCATCTCACAGACAGATTCTGCAGTAAAAAGCAGCCTTAGTGGTGATTCAAGCATCCCACCTCACAGAAATCAAGCAGCCCGGCTTTTTAGCAGACCCCATGCTCTCTCTCAAAACTGACAGGCTCTTTTTAGACAGAGAGGTGGGACACCCCCCCTGCAGGTGGGGGGTCTATAATAAAACTTTGAGGCCGGGCTCTCCCCACCAGAAACCCCCCCCACCCTGCTGTGTTCTGTGAGCGCATGCTTGCCCAACCCACCCCCCTAACCCGGAAGGGGAAAGGCAGCATCAAGCTCGGACGGTTCGCTCAGCTCTCAGCCCGGGGGAGAACAAGTTACGTGTGTAACTTTTTTGGAAAAGGTTTTAAAAAATCCCCCCAATTAAAAATAATGGGCAACAGGGCCCTTTTTAAAGAAGTTTGAGCCCTAGCCCCCGGATGTATTTTTTTAAAAATATCTTTAAAAAGCCCGTTCCAACCATCATCTCCCAGGGGGGCCGGCTCTACGCTGGGGCCCAAGATGGGAATCCCTTTTAAAAAATCAAATTTTTAAAAGGTTTAGAAAGAAAATAATGGGATTACCCACAAACTAAATTTGGCCCAAGATTTACTACAGTAGCTGAAAATCCACTGGAAAAGGCACAAATGAGATGTAGGTTTCCCCTCTTGTTCGCCCCCTTTTTCCCTCCGTGCTTTTGTTCAGGCCCCACACAGAACCCCGGCAAAAGTCCCCCCTCCCCCCCCCCACCCAAAACATCCAATCATTTTGTTAGTATGCAAAGGGCCAGGTGTCGGGTTTTCCCCCAGTAGGAAAGGGACAGAGCAAAATGGCTCCCCGCAACGGCGGGGGGCTTTGAGGAAAAAAAAATTCTCTGTCATTAATCAAAAGGACTCGTGAGATAATTAGCAACAACTAAAAATCTTTTTTTATTTTTGGGACAGTAAATTGGGGGACTAGCCCAAAAGTGTTTTTCCACAGTTTCAGTCTGGTAGAAAAGTGTTTCTTTCATCCCACAAAGCACCACTCTGGCCTGTCTGCTACATAGAGCCGACTGGATGACCTGTGTCTGTCTGTCAGCCCCTGAAAAAAAAAAGCCCCCCCCCAAACTTTCAACTAGTCTGCACTCAACAGTTTTTTTCGTTTCATATACTGATGCAACCCACAGCATTTTAGAAAAAGATTATTCACTTTCCCCCCCCCAGTTTCCCCGGCAGCTCAAAAAGGGGAAAAAGAAAGCTGTGGTCACCCTTTTTTTAAATTTTAAAAAAAGTGTGATTTTTGATCCTGGTTTTTAAAATAGCAGTAGAATGATCAGGGCAGCAGCTGGCATGTTACTCCTGTGGCACCCAACAGGCACTGCTTCTCCTGTACCTTTTCCCCACCAATTGCTCCCCCAAAATCCCACTCAGCTACCCAGTGATTTAAAAATGGTACACCATCCCAGCCAATACTGGGAAATTCGCCAAACGGTATTTGGGGTACAACATTAAGATCATTCATTTCCTGCTTGGCAGCAAAAACCATGGTTGGGTACTTTTTAAAAGGGGACACTTTTCTGTTTCCCCTGGAAATATGGCAGCACTGTTAATGAGGGGGGATGAGTTTTACCTTAACTGGTTTTACCAACGGGAAAAAAAGCAGCCCCCAAATCGAGACAAGGGGCTACGAGATATGTGTCCAGCCACAACCATGTGCATGATTAAAACCATCTGGACTGAGCAAAAAAGCAGGGCCACAGGGGGACAGTCAAAAGTTGGGATAAAACACAATTTGGGAAAAAAAAAAATTACTATGTAAAGAGAAATCGGTAGTGCTATAAAGGCTTCTTCTGTGTAAATGAGTAGCTCCATGGGACTCCAAAACCTTGAGACATGATGCAGGGGGAAAGGGGTGTGACATTGCTTCGGTATTTATCTAAAACTGATGGAATATCCCTTTAAAAGAAGGAGGGGAAAAAGGGGGGCAAGCATTTCTAAAGGGATCCCAAAAATGCAAAATAAAACCCCTAAGGATATCCAAAATGAAAATACCCAAACCCACTGGCTGACATGCTGCTTGGAGAGGTCAGGAAAAATAGAAAGTGCTGATTCTGCAGGGTTTCCCCCAAAAATGATTTGGGGCCAGGGGTAGGTGCAATGTGGGAAAAAGTGTCTGTGATAAAGCGGTTTTTTCAAAATTCCAACCCGAGGAGCATCTTATTGGGTTGTTTTTACCAACAACTTGGCGGAAAAGTCCCTACCTCTGAGATCCTGTTACACCTTTCTGATGCTGGTTTCAGGGGCTGACAGTATACTGAGCCAGTGTTATGATGGGGCTTCTGTGATGAGGTGGGGGGGTTTGAGGTGGTGTCGCTCTGCTCCAAAAAAGTCTTGACAGATATGTCCCATACATCCACTGCTACAACCACCAACCCCCTTAGTGTGCAATTCTGCATGCCATGCAAGTGACCCATGTGCAAATAAAATTTTTTGCCTATCTAGTTCATTTCAACTTTTTTTCCCCCCCACATGTCTCAATAAACGATGCACCTTTTTCTAAAAAAGGCTGCTTGGGGATCAGATGGACAAGCCACTATGAGGGGACAAGGTTTCACTGTGGAAAAAATCAAGAACAAACCTTAGAACCTGTCTGGGGGACAGAGGATGATGATCTGCAGTTGACCTATGCACCAAGGAATCAGGCCTGCTTTTTCCAAATCAAGAGGGATCACTTCTTTGAGATTGGGAAAGTTCCCAGTGCGGGTGCTTTTGGGGTCTTGGGGAAAACCCGCAAATGCTATTCTACAGGCCCCCAAATAGCTGATCTGTGCAGTGCTTCTGAGGTTGTTTGTGCAGCACTGGACCTTAAAAACATCTGTGAGGAAAACTGTTGGGGGGGTCATCTCCTGCTGAGGATGAGTCACATCCCAAAAAAGAGAAGGGGGGAACAATGAGCAAACACCTGGGTCAAAGTGGGTTTCAACTTTGGGCCCCTACAGACCCCTGGTGACCCCACCATTTTCCCCCCATCAGTCTCTTTGAAAAGATCCCCGCTCAACATCCTTGGGGCAGGGCCATTTTTAGAAATGGAAACTAGATTTTTACACAAAATATTGACCTGATGAGGAAAAATCTAGTCTTGCACCCAAATTAGTGCATTTCTAGATCCCATCCTGTTGCACCCACCCTCTGGCTGTGATGGCTGGGCACTGTAGCAGATTTTGTAAATCTGAAAAATGAAGTTCTTGTGGCAAAAACAGATGCTGCCCCAAAAAAAGTTCAAAGGGAAAAAAGACCTGTCCACTGTGTGTAAACTCCCGCGGGGGCACAAGGAAGACCCCCTGAGTTGCATAAATTTGTTAAAAAAGCCCCTTCATTGGGTGTCTTCAGCATGGGGTGAGACTTCCCCGCTCCACTTTGCCACGGGGCCTAACCCCTATTGTCACTTTCCCCTGTTACATAAAAGAAAGGGAATTTTGGGATCCTGGCCCAGAAGTCCAAAAACAAATAACTTGGGTATGATGAATTTGGGAAAAGTGTTTTTCAAAGGGGAAAAAGGGGATTTTTGTTGTAGAGTGGATTGAGGAGAAAGGAGAGCGGAGCTGTTCAGTTACAAACAGAGAGTTCAGTGGCACAAAACAAAAAAAGCTGGAAAAAAAGACAAAAAAGAAAAAAAAGTTCAAATGTTCTCTTCTTTAAAATTTTTGTTTCCCACAAATTAGTTTTTAGAATTGAGGAAAGAAAATGATAAATTGTTTTGTTTTAATTACTATCCCCAAACCCCTTTTTTGTTTTTTAAATATTGGTTATAAAAGGGGAGATCTTTTTTTTTATTCTTACCTTATTTTTGGAAATTTATTTGAAATTAGGCCATCCCAAATTTAAAGGGAAATTTCATGTTTTTTGTTTTTATAATCTAAAGGGGAATATTTTATTTTATTTTTTGTTGTTTTATTTTTCAAGTGTTCCTCCGAGGGGTTGTGGTCAGGGGGTTTCGTGCCTCCCGGGGACCCCCAAGAGCTACACCCCGCAAATTTTGCCTTCAGGTGGGGCACCCAAGTTGGACAGGGGCTTAGGGGGAGGGCCTGGCGAAATGCCCAACCAAACATGACAAAACAGTAATCCAAAAGCACCCCCACCCCACCACCACCCCCCCCCTTTCCCCCCGCCCCAAAACCCTGTGCCCCCTTCCTTTCTTCCCCCTCATATATGCCTGTCAGGGCCGGGCCCCGATCTCCCCTGTTAAATAATCAGCTGCCACTAAGGGAAAAAGATTGAAAGCCCCGTAATAGTTTTCTAAAAGTTAGAATTTTCGATAACCCAAAAGGGGAACGGGGCACAAATATTTACCCGAAGGGAATAAACCCCTTGGGCCTTTTTTCCTTTAATCTTAAAGCCATAGCCTTTTAAAAAAGATTGGGGCCT
>NW_024379940.1:0-1492 GCF_016835505.1 Polypterus senegalus
TGAACTATTATGTAATGTACAGATCTGATAGCATCGTAAAGTATACTCTATGTCTGTATGAAAACAGTGTGCATATTTAGTGCAAATTGGGCCAGGGACAGAAATGTGGCGGCTACACTCACCTCCCCGATCATTATGTGCGACAAAATGCCAGCCCTTCAAGATATTAATGTAATTTACATATTATTTGCATAGAAGCATTTGTGCAACAGAATTACAATTCTAGTTAATTCAATTGATTTCTTATCGTGTTGCCCACTTAGATTGTTGAAAACTAGAGATGTTGCCATTGATAATTAAAGATCAAGATCTCCTGGCTTAATAGATGCTCTAAAATAAAATTTTAAAAAATCTCAAAATGCAGCTACATCACAAACTGTGTGTGAAATTGTTGGATTTTTTACTTAGAAAGGGTGAAGTCTCGCAACTATTGGCATTTAACACTAGCAGAGAAAAAGCTAATATTAATTTGGCTGGATATGAGGGGGTGGATAACAGTCTTGAGTGAGAGCAACACAACTACCCAGAACCAAGAGGCTAACATTAGTGAGTCTGAGGATGATTATGATGGAGCCCAAACCCAACCTGAGGATCAGCAGCAGAGATTTTTGAGCATTTCTCTAGAACCTGCATTATGGGGATCAGGTATAGAATAAGTAAGGGAAGTGGCAATTCAGCAAGGGTCTTAATTTTAGAAAGAAGCTCTTCTGCTTTTTGCCCATTTTTCTTGTGCTGCAATGTGCTTTAACTTATTCTGTTGATTTACTATATTTTAGGCTGTAGGGATACTGTTGTAGATATAATTCTTTTTTGTACTATACGGATTTTCCCTATTTATTGTTGTGCATTTTGTTCAAATTTGATTAATACGCTTTAGAATATATACAATAATTACAAGGGATGTATCTATGCCTCAATCTGTTTGTTAGTATTTTTTGGCAAAAGAATTAGATAAAGTTACTCTTTTTTAAGCCAAACACAATCATTAGAAAAAAAAAACATATGCTGTTATTTCCTATTTTCTAAGTTTTGTCTGATTTGAAAACAAAAGCAAAACTCTGATTCAGAAGATATTAACATTTATGATTCTGCACTTTCCAGTGGCAAGCCACTTGTAGGTCTTCATTTGGAAAATGAGAAAATGGATTCAGGTCCTGGTGTCCATCTTTTGGAAGTTTTTTTTTTTAATACTGTCTTATGATTTTTTTTTATTTTTTTATGAG
This sequence comes from Polypterus senegalus, assembly GCF_016835505.1. Taxonomy (NCBI): domain Eukaryota; kingdom Metazoa; phylum Chordata; class Cladistia; order Polypteriformes; family Polypteridae; genus Polypterus; species Polypterus senegalus. The sequence continues at coordinate 1,224 of NW_024379940.1, forward strand.
GCATAGTGCATTACATTTGATTTGCTTCTGTGTTATATGTGTATGAAAGCTCTGGAGGTGCTGATACCCAAAGACACATCAGAATCTTCATCTGGTCATAACTTTAGATATAAACAAGGGAATAAACTCACTATGGAGCAATTCTGAAAATAAAGAATATTTATGCTTAACTTGGTTTGGATTTTTGACTTTGAATTATGGTTTGCATCTTGCCTTTTTTAATGCTGGCTTCTCTTGAACTCTGTGTCTTGACCTCTCAAATCTCTTTT
>NW_024379941.1:0-35985 GCF_016835505.1 Polypterus senegalus
TTTTCCTTGAGCTCTCCTTGTCCTGAACTTTTTCTCTATGCATTCCTTCGTCTTTGTCTCTCTAGCGAACTTCTAAAACTTCTACCATCACTGTTAAGTTGTTTAGCTTCTTATGGAAATCCTGTAATGCATTCCTGCTGTCTGGAAGTCTTCTTTCTATAATCATATCCTTTTTTGAAATATCAGGATCCATGATCAACAACTCTTCTAGTTCTACTGTTCAAAACTGACTTCATGCTCAGCAGTTAAATAGGGCATTTAGGGTAATTCTGTCTTGCTGTGCATTTACATTTTTGTGGGATGTGTGTGTCATGGTATGTTGACTTCATATTTGCTTTCCTTTTTTCTGTCTTGAGGTGGTGGTTGGATATGGTATTAGTGTTGTGTTTTTATAACTATTTTTAAAATTTATTGTTGCATTCTTATCTAATGTACTCTTTTTTGTTTCATTAGTAAAAATATGGTAACAAAAACCCTACCCTGCACTAACAAGCTAAGAGGCAAAATCGATAATTTATAAAGTGGTTCAAAGGTAAATTGGACACAAACAAATAATGTCATAGTAGTTTATTTTTTATTGTGTATTTTTATAGTTTTTTATTTTTTATATATTTTAATATTCACAATTTGATTTGCCTTTTACTCTTTAAAAGTTCATTAAATGTATTCACATTGTAAAGAGTTAATGAGTTTTCAATATTGCTTCTCCTCTTCCTGTTGTTTCATACTATAAATACAATAGAAAGAGCAGTGGATCACTTCTGGGAGTTCTATAACTCAAACTAAGAGAGCCTGACAGAATGCCAGACCTATTTTTATAAACTAATACATGTGAGAGTCCAGCACCTTTTAGCCTTTGTCTTCCAATGGACATGATACATCTCTTTGAGTTAAATTTGTTTACTTTGTTTCAGAAGCATTTTAGTCAAGAACATTCACTTCAGCATAGGCCGTGTCCTTTAGCTTAGCTTGGTGTTCTAATTTCAAGTTCATCAAATACCTTTCAAAACATGTTTTAAGGACATAATCATGGAACATGCGTAAATGGCTGAATAGACTGAACTCTCACAGTGAGGATCCCAAATTATACCAGTTTTCATTATTCAGTCACTCAGAGATCATTTTAAACCAAGCCTGTTCAAAAATTATAATATAGTTATGTGGTTATTATGAACAACTTCTCTAATAAGCTATAGAAATGAACTTGTTCAATTCTAATAAAATTCACATGTTTCAGCATCAGCCAATTCACTGTCAGCCTAAGCTTAAACCTGTCAGGTGCAAATTGCTGTTTAAATGCCAGTTTACAAAAGAAAAGATAAAACAAAAATGCTAACAAACCAGCAAATCAATATTTTTGGATCAATGTATCATAATGTTATACATCACACATATTGCTAGTGTCACAAACAGATTCATTGTGAGTTCACAAACTGTGTTTGGAAATAAGAAAATCAGATGTCAGTTTACCAGGCAGCTCAGTTATAGAAATTAACCTCTAATTACGTAAGAGACATCCATACTGTATATATATATTCTCATAATTAAATAGTTAATAAGACAAAACAAACTATGTTGGCATTAGTATTTTATATGCTTTTAGTATTTATTGATTTGAAAGGCCAGGTTACTTCACAGAAATAACATGCATACTAATAATTTCATTTCAAATAATAGCAGGTATCCTCTTAGGCTTTAACAGACTGTAAGGGCTCTCATGTGTTCTACAAAAGGCTTTCCAAATGAATTTGTACTTGATAGAAATGATGCAGATTATTACGTATTACGTTAATCTCATCCAACAATGCGTAGATGAGAATATTAAATAACAGCTTTGCAAAATATTGTAACAAATTGTATATACAGGTAAAATTTCACATTACAATGAACTTCAGGGACCTAAAAAATATTTTGTTGTCATGAGATTCTGTATTTGTAGCTATAGTGCTTTCTTTAACTTGCACCCAGTCATCTGCAATCATTTCAATAGATTTTTTTGCGTTAATTTTAATCTTCTCCTACCTACAAGTTATGCTGAGCAAGAATTTTTCTCAGCATTTCCTTGCAACACTACACTTTTAGGGTGGGGATGATGCCCAAATCCAATGACTGAAGCACTGCTCTGCCGTGCATGGTGGAAGAAATTCAACGCATAGCATTATCTAAATGCGGAAGCATGTTGTGGGCAACACAGATATCAATCAGAAGCGAAACATGCTTTTCTTCTTCTTCATATTGCAAGGTTTCTGAACTCTTTTGGGATCTGCCCACCACCACCCAAGGGGAGCGTCGTGCTGAAGTCGGCCCGCAGTGTGATTGCAGCGTCTATGTAAGATTGTTTGTCCGTTGCCAGGGCAGGGCAACAGGCAGGCTCACAGCGGTGCAGTGAGGTGCCACAAGCGTAGTCCTAAAAGATTGGGGTTGCACTATAATCCCTGTCCTTGCCCCCCAAACACGAAGGCTGAGTTTCAGTACTTTAGCAAAACCAGCTTTATTTAGCTCGAAACAGGAACAGCATGGTTATTTATTGTAGCGTGTGGGCGCTTTTTTTCTATTGTGCGTTTCTCGTGACTGAAGACAGAGAGATAATTAAAATTAGTAAAAAATATTTTATTAATACACACCAGGCAAAGGTAAGAATGACAGAGAAGCACAGTCCTAGGACACCTGCCCTTCATCTGCGAGAAGTCGGTGTCCTAAATCTTTTATAATGCTAAGCGCAAAATTTGACCTTATGACTTTAGTTGCACAAGAATTTCAAGACATTACATCTTTACAATAGTTTTGTTTGGATCAGTAGTTACACAATTTTAAAGGTCATCAGTTGGGCACTTGTAACTTCTTGTTTGTTACAGAAAACAGAAGCTGCACTTGTCGCGAAGACAGACTTCGTGGCCCTTGTCACGCACCCAGATTTGATCAATAACTGATTTTTATTTTTCCACATTCCCCCCTTTTTATCAATCTGGGCATGATAAAATAGTGAAGAAAATTCAGAAGGCGGAGGTAAGGGATGGGGAAGGAGGAGGAGAGGGGAAAGGGATGAGGAAACTGAAGAGGCAATTTGGAGCATATGTTCCTCGTGTAGCATATAGGCCTTGGCTATAGAAGCAGTGAAATATTTGGATATTATATAGCAATAAGAGGAACAATGCAACATCCACGATAAGTAAAAGGACAATGAATACTACTGCCAAAGAAATAAATACTGATTTTAGCCTTTGGCCCCATGACCCAAAGGTGGACATGAACCATCGATCCCAAGGGTCAGAAATGCCTGAGTTAGTGGCAAGTTCATTGGAAAGAGATGTTAGGCTGGCTAGTGCTCGAGTAATGGACCCATCAGGTGCAGTATTATTAGGGATATATGTACAACAAGCATCACCAAACATAGCACATACTCCACCTTTCTCAGCAAGTAACATATCTAGGGCCAAACGATTTTGCCAAGTCATTAGGGAGGTCGATCTAATTGTTCATGAATACCTTCTATAGCATTTCTAGTAAAATTAAGGAAACGCTGCTGGTTATAATATAAGTAATTAATCCAGTCAACGCGTTTTTATTAATGGCAATCTGAGGTATGATAGATTCAAATCCAGCTGCTACCTGATCCCTTGCTTTAAACTTATCTGGGACTCCTCTGGGAACTCCTATAGAATCAATATATACTCCTGGGCCGTGCAGGGAGAAACTGGAGGAAGAGTCTGGGAGGGAACGGTTCGGGGAAGGAAGTGGAGAGCTGGGAATTAGGGGGGTGATACAGAGAGTGTGAAGAGGGTAGGGATAATAATCGAAAGGGCATAACTAGCTGTACAGGGGCACAAGTGCCAGACCAATCGAAAAGGCAAGATATCAAACAGTTTTGACCTGCGGCACATCCACCAAATATCAGATCTAGGGGTAGTTTGGGAAAGCAAAAATTTTGAAAGAGTGGAATTAAAAGAGGTGGAATTGACATGGAAGGTTTGGGCAGAAGGAAGAAGGTAATTCTCCTACCCAAGCAGTTCCATTTGATTTAAAACATGTGAAATTTCCTTCATGGGACTGAAACATGGGGGTAGTCATATGACGAATGGGGGGAAAAAGAACAGATAAAGCGGAATTGGAATCAATAGAAGTTTTGGACGTAGTAAATAAGTAGAGAAGACAAGGCAGACCAGTAGGGTCAGAAATGTTAGATAGTGGGAAAGGGACTGTTGCTAGAGAAGAACGTGCAGCTGCACAAGTAGCAATGTGAACGGTTAACCTGTTTTGCTGAATAGATTACCCACTGCAACCATCTATTCTGGTCCCCATAACCAGTTTCTACTGAGAACGTGCTTGTTAAGGTGGTTAGATCCAAAGCCTGAACTAGGGGTTTTTCCTCACTGCGGATGCAGTAGTGAAAAACTGAGTAGGAAAGGGGACAGAGGAGAGGGAGCAGGTGCCTTGACCTTAATTTGAAAAGTCCTCGGGATCATGACCACTTGCATATGCAGCTAAGACATAAGTTCCTGAATCATGCAAAGAAGGATTCTTTAGAGTAATGATTAATGGGTTACACTGATTCTTAGCACACTCATGAGAGGCATGTCCCTTTAAAATAGAGAATCGAGTCTTTAGGCCATACTGAGTAGCCTGCCAGGGTTCATAACCCCAGTCATTTGGTCCTGTGTTTGCAAACACATCACTCCAGAAGCCACATTCAGAGTCAGATGAAGCAAAACTTGAGTCAGAGTCATAAACCGGGTAGCTCACACAGACATATTTGTCAGGCCATTCCCATTGCTCCTGTCTGCCAGTACAGGGAACAATTGCACAAAAGTCAACCTGGAATGAGGCAGTTTCCTCCACCTGGAAAGTCAGTGTCACCCGTGAAGTGGATAATGGAAGAAAAAACAACAAGAGTATGTATATTATGGGTGCCATCTTTTGCAGTGCGGCGTGAATCCAGGCGGGCAATCCTTCAACCTTTACAGCGTGTGGTGTGGACAAAGAACTTGGAACGGTCCTCTCCACCTAGGCTGATGCCAATGTTTCCTCCGGGTGTCTCGAACCAGGATCCAGGTGCCCAAGGGAATCGGCGAGTCTTAGATGGAGGGCTGGTTCTCCAAGCCTGATTAACCTGCTCGTGGACTTCCTTCAGGGGCTCGGAGGCCTGTAAGACTAGAGAGAAGATCATTGTCCACGGTATGCAGGTTCACATTTCCTATAACCATGCCAACGGGCATGGGTCGTCCGGTCAGGATTTCAAACGGCGATAGCCCCAATTGCCGGTGTGTCCGTCCCCTCAATCCCATTAAAGCCAGGGTAAAGCATCTGGCCAGGATAAATTGGTTTGTTCACAAATTTTTGCAAGCTTAGCTTTTAGGGTGCCATTGCATCGTTCCACAATACCCCACTTTGTGGATGGTATTTGCAGTAATGATGTACATTGATCTGTAGCCAGGTAGTCAATTCATTTATAATGGAATTCACAAAGTGAGTACCATTATCTGTCTGTAACTTTTGGGATGCCCCATCTTGGAATAATTTCTTTAATTAGTGCTTTAGCAACCGTTTTGGCATCATTGTGTTTTGAAGGGAAAGCTTCTACCCATCGGGAGAACACATCGACAATCACAAGGCAATATCGGTAACCTTTAGACGGTGTTAGTTCAATAAAATCCATTTGGAGGTGTTCAAACGGACCCATTGGGTTAGGAGTAACGGCGGGACTTACCTGAGTGCCTTTTCCTACATTAAACCTTTGACATAATGCACAGCGTCTACAGAATTGCTCTGCATATGTAGAGAAGCCTACAGCTTCCCAATGTTTTTCAACATCTTGAACCATGGCATCTTTCCCAGCATGGTCGAGGCCATGGGCTATTTTGCCATACCTGGAAAAGAAGCTTTTGGGAGAAAAGGTTTGTTAGTTTGCTGATGAGTCCAGACTCCATCAGAGAGGGATCCTTCTTTGGACCACTTTTTCTTTTCAATGTCCGTGGCTGCACTCTGTAAAGAAATAATTTGATTATCAGGGTCCTTGTCATTTCTCTGTTGGAATAAAGAGATTGGTGTGTTACTGTATGCAGCCTTTTTAGCAAAGTAATCTGCCAATTCATTTCCTTTGCTGACAAGGTCCTGTTTTCCTGTGTGAGCTTGACATTTAACAATCGCTAGCTTTGATGGTTTAGTTATGGCTTCCAAGAGGGATTCGATTAACTTTTGATGTTGGATGGGCTTGCCAGTACTGGTCTTAAATCCCTCAATTTCCATAATGCCCCATGATCATGGCAGACTCCAAAGGCATATCTGGAATCTGTATAAATTGTTATGATTTTTCCTTCGACAGCTGACATGCTCGGGTGAGCGCTATTAATTCAGCTGCTTGTGCACTTAAACTTGATGAAATTCGATTTGCTTCCAGCAGGCGGTCCCCTTGGACCACTGCGTAACTAGTTGAGGGTGCTCCGTTTTCCAATCGCAAAGAACATCCGTCTACAAAAATATTTTCTCCAATTTCTAAAGGTGTTTCCTGTAGATCTACTCGAGGCTTTACAACCTTTGCTATTTCTGTATGGCAATTATGCGGTTCGCCATCGTTATTTGTTGGCAACAGGGTGGCTGGATTTAAAGTGGAGCATCTTTCAATTGTGACGTTTGACAAAGTACAGAGTACATTCTGATAGTGTATTGCCCTAGCAGTAGTGAGATGGGAGGTCTTAGCCTGTACTAAAATGGAATGTACAGCGTGAGGCACCTTTACTGTTAGGGGGCTCATGAGCACTATATCTGTACTGGCTAGCACAGCTTCTGTTGTGGCAGCCACAGCCCTAAGGCAAGGCGGAAGTGCTGCGGCCACAGGATCCAATTTTTTCGAAAAATAAGCTATTGGCCTTTGTTTATCCCCATGTAATTGTGTTAAAACTGCATTCATATATCCCCCTTTTAGTCCACGAACAGAGTAAAGGGACGAGAAAAGTCCGGAAGGCCCAAGGCTGGTGCCACCGAAAGTGCATTTTTTAAGTCACAGAGAGCCTTCTCAGCCTGCTCGGTCCATTGCACCTGACCAGAAAGAGGAAGGCCAGGGGTGTTTGCTAAATTTTGTAACGGCTGTGCTCTTTCAGTGAAATTCAAAATCCATTGCCGGCAGTAACCCAGAATGCCCAATACAGACATAACCTGTTGTTTTGTGACAGGTCTGGGAAGATTTTGAATGGTGTTAATGCGATCGCTAGAGAGAGCTCTTGTTCCATTTGTGATGTCATGACCTAAATATTTTACAGTTGTTTGAATTAATTGCAATTTAGCCTTTGAAACTTTATGTCCATTGTCCCCAGAAACTGCAGTAGTTTTTTAGTGTCTTGCGTACAATCTTCTTCAGTAGCACTGCATAACATAATATCATCTACATACTGTATTAATGTACTACCTCGGTCTGGCCAGAACCCTTCTAAATTTTGAGCAAGCTTGTCCATACACACAAGGGGCTTCAGTATATCCCTGAGGCATGACAGTCCATGTCCAACGGCGGCTTTGGAAAGTAAAAGCAAACCAGAATTGCGAGTCAGGGTGTACAGGGATAGAGAAAAAAGCATTGGCTAAATCAATTACTGAAAAATAACGAGCAGAGGGAGGGATTGCAGAAAGAATAGTGGAAGGATTAGGTACAATAGGAGCTCTAGGAAAGATTGCAGCATTCACTTGTCGTAAGTCTTGAACAAAGCGCCATGAACCGTCAGCCTTTTTTACAGGTAAAATGGGAGAATTAACTGGAGAATATTTAATTGGAATAATCGCACCGCGTTTCACAAGATCGAATGTATGGCGGAGATGCCAGCCTCTGCTTCAGGAGACAGAGGATACTGGGCACGCAGTGCGGACGGAAAGAAGATTTAGGGTAGATCACCAGAGGCTCACAATGGGCTATCCTTCCATAATCATTTTTACCCTGAGACCACAAAGAGTCAGGAAGCTGAGAGCCAAGAAGGGAAGTAGTTTGCAATGACAACGCAGAAAGGGAAGTGCAGCATAATGTACGATGTACTAAAAAATCAGTTTGAAGCACAACTTTAGTTATTAAATGGTCTGAGGTATCAAAAACACCTGAAGCAACATGTACCCAGTCTGTTCTATTAAGACATTGTTCTACCCATGGTCCGATTTCCACCCAATGGACAGTGCTTGATTTAGCTAAAGAAATATGAGGTAAAAAATATTCTGTGAATATGTAAGATGTACAAATGCAGCAGCTTTTGTGGGGGAAATGAAAATGCAGGGGATGTGAAGGGTTTCGGGCAGGTACCTGATGAAAGAAAAGATTCTAGCCAGGGGTGTCTACTTCTAGGGAAATATTGGGCAGTGCAATAGGGTGTCAGGGGCTTGGAGATTGGGAAACAAGCAGGAGGGAAATGAGTGAAGGGCTTTAAGAAGGATGGTGTGTGGGGAAACATTTCATTGAAATGGAGAGAGAAAGTTTTGTCATGAGATCCCTTCCTAAGAGGTTAACTGGACAGAGCTGATTTAAAAGAAATCAGTGTGTTAAAGTGGAATCACTGGAATGCAGCTGAACTCGAAGAATCTCTTGAGGCAGGGACCTCCTTCAGCGAAAGGGCTGAGCGCGTGGCTCCTGTGTCCACGAGGAAAACAGTTTCAGTGCCATTCACCAGCCAGCAAAGTCAATAATGGATCAGTCTCTGAATTATGGGTGAGCAAAGGTAGTTGAAGAGAAGGGCTGGGGATCCCTGCGGATTCCTATGTCCATGAAACATCAAATTGTTCAGGTGGTGGAGGAGGGGGTGGGCACTTGTGAGGGCAATTGCGGCAGAAGTGTCCCATTTCACCACACCCGTAACAAGCATATGGTGTAGCGTTTGGATCTGGAGGGGGAGGCAGCTGAGTGGATGATCCACTTGGATTAGGTAACATATATCCGCTACCTTGTCCCCGTCCACACCCTTGTCCCCGGAAAAATCCTCCACGTCCACGACTTCTGCCGGGAGTGGCCCCACCAGTGTAATAGTTCATTTGTGCTGCAATCAGCTTTGTCTGGGTGTCTGACTCTTTCTGCTTGCTCTGTTGTTCAGCATGCGCTGCGTGGCGTTTACTTCCTCAAACGCGCAGCCTCTCATCTAATACAGGATACCTTGTTTTGAATGTCGCTTCTAAGTCCGGAAACAAAAGAGGAACTGCAGTTTTAGTTCGGTTGGCTGGATTTTCAAGGCCAGAGTGTGTTGCCATTAACTCTTAAATTCAGTGTGCCCATTCATCTACTGTCTCTTTTTTTTCTGTTTGGCAGCCGAGATAAGAGACCAGTCTCTGCCTTTCTTATACTTGTCCTTAATATTATTTTAACATGTTCCCATTGCGTAATAAAGGGACCTTCATCCCGGCCCCGAGGCAGCCTCGTTCCACTACCACGGGTTTCCGTTATGCTGTCCATGATTGACAGTATCCCATGTGGTGCCAAGCTTTCTCCACAGCACCTGATCCGATTCTGCGGCATTAGGCTTATACATATCATACAGCTGCTGTAATTGTTCTATGAATTTTTTAAACACACCGATGACTTTGGGATCAGGCAATTCGGACACAACGTCCTTCAGCTCTTGAATGTCTCAGTTACGATGTATCATTACAGTAGTGGGGTTATTAGCTCCTGCAGGTTGCATTGAATCATGTCGGGGGGGTTCTGGGATCTCAATCAGGGGGCATTCCAATAAGGGGCCTGTGGGTTTGGGGACTTTAAGGGGATTGAAAGGTGGTGTTTTGATTAGGGGGCTGAAGGAATAGGGTTTGACTTCTAGTGCGTTGTGAAATGGAGGTTCTAGGATCGTGAAACCCACCTGCCGAACCCATTACGTTACTTTGTCATTCCCGGATCAGTGTGTAATGAGGGATCATAATGATATTCTTCAAAGAAACCAGACCCCAAGGGATCATCTTTTAATTCTGGTGCGGTGGGCGCTGGAGGTGGTGGAGGAGAAGGTGGGGGCTGTGGATGTGGATGGTGTAGGAAAGGTGGAGGAACAAGTGTGGGATATAACGGGTCTTTTTCTCTATTAACTTTCTAGGTGACCCTTTTTTGTGCAGCGTCTGCAGATCCTCCAAAACAATCCTTCCAGCATAAAAGACTTGAACCCGGGCCGGTTGGCAGACTTGCTGTTATGTATTCCCATTTTTTCCTTTGCTTTCCCCCCCCGAGCCCTGTGCCAGATTTATCTTTCTATCCTTGTCCTACTCGTCCCCTGTCCGATGAACTATTGGAATGCTGAGTGTGCCACTCCCCCTAACGTTCCCTTTAATATTCCCAGGGGAAGTATACTACACTATTTCCTACGTTACTGTCACAGTGCACAGTGAAAGCAAATATTTATTTCTAGTAGCGTACTTTTTATTACTCCCCTTGTTTTTTTTAACCTGTTATTCTTCTATTCTATGCTCTATCCTCTGTCCAATAGATTTGTCCGGGTTTATGGGTGTGCCACGCACGGATCCCGTCCCTAAATCCCCTTTTTAATTCCCAGAGGATAGTGTTCTATACTATCTTTCCCAACAGGAGTGACCTAAAACAAGGTATTTCTTTTCCATTTACTATTCCCGTCACTTTTTATACTCTACAGCAAGCCCGCCCCCAGCTTATCTTTTTACGGAAACCTCCGGGTTACTTACCCCAGCCTGGGTGTTAGCTCTGTCAGGAAAATCCTTCTCAGTCACCGTGGTTGTACCAGAAGGAGACCGGGGACTCCTCACGCAGGAGTCGTCTCAGGACAGGGCAGTCCTAACTTTTATCGGAGCTGCTTACTCTGCTGCCGGTGTACACTGTAGCGGCAGTCTGCTTCAAGAAGACAGATCGCTGAGATCTTCCCGCTTGAGGAGTCAGCCGGCCGTCTCCTGCCCCACATCTGGGCGCCAGAAAACTGTGGACGCTTTTTCTCTATTGTCGTTTCTCGTGACTGAAGACAGAGAGATAATTAAAATTAGTAAAAAATATTTTATTAATACACACCAGGCAAAGGTAAGAATGACAGAGAAGCACAGTCCTAGGACACCTGCCCTTCATCTGCCAGAAGTCGATGTCCTAAATCTTTATAATGCTAAGCGCAAAATTTGACCTTATGACTTTAGTTGCACAAGAATTTCAAGACATTACATCTTTACAATAGTTTTGTTTGGATCAGTAGTTACACAATTTTAAAGGTCATCAGTTGGGCACTTGTAACTTCTTGTTTGTTACAGAAAACAGAAGCTGCACTTGTCGCAAGACAGACTTCTCGTGGCCCTTGGCACGCACACCAGATTTGATCAATAACTGATTTTTATTTTTCCACAAGCGGGATCTGCCTCTCTCCTATACACAGACACAGCAGTCAGGCAGGGTCGTAGCCAGGTTAGTGGCCAAGTAATCCTGATCCCTGAATTACCCATCAAGTTTCCTTTGGTGAAGAGACGCAACAGAGCTGTGAGCCTGCTGTTGCCCGGCAACATATAAACAATCTTCCACAGACGCAGTGATCGCACTTTGGGACGCTCTTCGTCGTGTTTGTCCAGTTGTGAGAGGTAGTTTGTTCCATTCCTATATAAAGTTTACTGTTTTTTACTTTTGGCTAACGATTTTATTCAGACAGGCGTATGGGATCAGTATTAATATGTTAATGATTGTTTACGGAAATATGGAAAAATATAGTAAAGGTTTTATATGGTCAGATGCAAAATTAGTACATGTTATCATTAAGAATTTTACAGTACAGTGGAACCTTAGTTCACGACCATAATTTGTTCCGAAACGCTGGTCGTAAACCGAATTGGTCATGAACCAAAGCAATTTCCCCCATAGGATTGTATGTAAATACAATTAATCCGTTCCAGACCGTACGGACTGTATGTAAATATATTTTTTAAGATTTTTAAGCACAAATATAGTTAATTATAGGATAGAATCCACATCTAATAGTAAAATAAATGTAAAAACATTGAATAACACCGAGAAAACCTTGAACATCAGAGAAAACTAACATTGCAAGAGTTATAGCCTTATGACCCGATCGCTGTAAACACTTTTTTTAATGAGTTTTAAGCACAGGGAAAAAAATGAACATTTGAAAATCCGTAATTTAATAAACCACCAAGAAAAGTAACATTGCCACAATGCATGCTATGAACCGACCGCTGTAAACAGAACTGAAAACAAAAGCAAGCCTTTTCTACCTTATGCTTTCAGCCTTCCCTCTCTCGCTTGCTTGCTCGCTCTCTCTCTTTCGTGTGTGCGTGTGTCTCTTTCGCGAGCCTGGAGCGCCTGTGTGTGTGCCTCTGTCTCGCATGCCTGCGTGTGTGTGTGCCTCTGTCTCGCGTGCCTGTGTGTGTGCCTCTGTCTCGCGCGCCTCTGTGTGTGTGTGCCTCTGTCTCGCGCGCCTCTGTGTGTGTGTGTGTCTACCACGCCTCTGTGTGTGTGTGTGTGTGTCTCGCACTTTCTCTTTCTTGCTCACTGCACAGGAAATGCACAGGGAGAGACTGAACATGTACAAACCGAAAGGGAAACTGGCTTGTATACCGAATGTGTGGTCGTGAACCGAGGCAAAAGTTTGGTGAACTTTTTGGTTGTAAACCGAGTTGTATGTGTACCGAGACGTTCGTGAACCGAGTTTCCACTGTATAAGTAATATATGTTCTATATTTGTCATACCTGTTCCCTATAGGACACGGCTTGTTTTCTGCAAGATTATGGCCACTTTTTTAGAAAAACTCAGACATGAAATCTATATAGCATATATGTAACTTATATAAATCTAAAAGTAAATCTTACGATATACCATATAACTACATAATTTACCATTGTTTTTTGTATTTATATTATTTTTAGTATGGAATTAATATGTCTCATATAAAAGGCTATATCAGTATTAAAGTATGTTTTAATATTATTTATATTAAAAAAAAACATAAAACTACTATGTTGAAAGGACATGATTAATACATGTCATATTGTGTATATGGTTTGTTAAAGCACTCCTAAATTTGACTCTTGTAAAACTGAAGTCCTGGGGTTTATATAGGATGGAGCGAGATTATTTAAGGCTTTGTAAACCATAAGCATTATTTTAAAGTCAGTTCTAAATGGTACAGTAACCAATGTAACAACATCAAAACTGGAGAGATGTGCTCAAATTTTATTTTCCTAGTTAAGATTCTGGCAGCTGCATTCTGCACCAGTCGCAACCAATTGATGTCCTTCTTGTGTAGTCCAGAAAGTTGTGCATTTTACAGTAATTTAGTCATCTGAAAACAAAAGCATGAACTAAATTTTCAGCATCTTGCAAAGTTATAAAGGATCTAACTTTTGCTATATTCCTTAAGTGAAAAAATGCTGTCCTGGTAATATGCAATTTAAAGTTTAGGTCAATAATTACCCCTAAATTCTTTATCTCCATCTTGACTTTTAAGCCTAATGGATCAAGTTTATTTCTAATACCCTCACTATATCCATTTTTGTCAGCAACTAAGATTTCTGTTTTCTCCTTATTTGGTTTGAGAAAAATGCTACTCATCCACTCAGAAACACAAGCAAGACATTGGGTCAGTGAACCAAGAGAGTCTGTATCATCAGGCGCTATGGACAGGTGTGTGTCGTCAGTATAGCAGTTGTAACTTACATTATGCCTTGAGATAGCCTGACCTAATGGAAGCATGTAGATCAAAAAGAGCAGTGGACCCAGGGTAGATCCTTGGAACACCTTATACAAGAATAGCATGTGTCTCTGAGATATAGTTACCATAACTAACAAAAAATATTCTATCTGTTATGTAAGACTGAAACCAATTTAAGACATTACCAGAAAGGCTCACCCACTGACTAAGGTGATTTATAAGAATATTGTAATCAATGGTATCAAATGCTGCATTCAGATCTAAGAGGGACGAGAACAGATAAATAGTGTCTGTCCACATCAACCTGCACGTCATTTACTACATTAATCAGTGCACTTTCTGTACTGTGATTTGTTCTAAAACCTGACTGGAACTTGTCAAGAATAGGATGTTTATTCAAGTGATCATTAGGTACTTAATGACTGCCTTTTCTAGAATTTTACTTAAGAAAGGCAGGTTAGAAATAGGTCTAAAATTGTCAAAAAAGAAGAGCGAGATTATCCATCACGGTCACGGTGGGTCTGCTGGAGCCAATCCCAGCCAACACAGGGCACAAGGCAGGAAACAAACCCCAGGAAGGCGCCAGCCCACCGCAGGGAGTCGAGATTATGATTCAGAAATAAAGATCAACACTAAACGCTGATATAAAACAACGGTGACACTCATCGTCAAAAAGCATCAGGGAGTTCTCTTCTGTGATCTTGGGGACCCTATTCTTCTCTCTGAGCTCTGAAGCTTGGCATTTACTGTTGTTCCAGTCATTGATGGTATACCATGAGGCTATTTTTCCAAAGATGCTTCTGCAAAAAGTAATAGGGTGAAATACAGAAGAATTAAGTCAAATATAATTTGTTTTACCTCACATGCTCACGTTAATTATATCATCAGAAATTGGCACATAAGAAAAAGGGACCAAGATCCACCCACCAGAACACCTGAACTGCACCTTAAATATATAACTCCACAGTACTATAAACCTCTTAAATTTAACATGCAGTAAAATAATAATAAAAATCTTCATTTCATGAAGTACAGTCCAAGTAGAGAAACACATACAGACGAAAGTACATACTGTATATAGAAAATTGATGTTAGTTGTTAATATTTCCTGACGTTACAGATGATATTGACAACAGTTGTATCAGAGAAGGTATATCCAAACTGTAAGCTAATGTTAAGCAGTGTTAACTATGTATAGTAATTAGTTACACACAACACTACACTGTTCAATTACTATTACATTAACCAAAACAGAAATTTTAATTAACCATAGCCAAATGTACCTGCTTTTGGCATCTTAGCAGGAAACTCAAGCTGAAGACTTCCAACTTCCAGTCACCACGCACTTTGTTTTTGCAAACTGCCACACCACCTTGCACATTGAGTTTTGCACGCCACCTCAGAACGCAGTTAATGATCATCAGGAAGTCAGGGCTGTTTTGCTAGATTTTTTAGCAGCTAGATTCTGATAAAAAAGCCAGAAGAATTAAATAAAGTAACATAAATTTGCAATGTCAAAATGAAAGCTTTATTGTTTGTGCCTAGATGAAGAGTTACAGAAACAAAAGAAAATCCTAAGTCGTACATAACATGATCAAACAAATAGTAAAGACGAGGCTGAAGTTAGTTACTTATTCGCAACTCCTTATATATCTCATTTTATTGTGTGTGTGTGAAAACATTATAGAGGAAAATATGCAAAGTAATGGTCTTCAGTTTACCACTGAATAGTGGTAAAATAAAACTAACTTTTGGCAGAAGATAACACCCACCAGCCATAATGAGGAGTATTCCAAAAATAATTTTTTTCCTGATAACTCCTGCTTTTGTAGTTTCTGAATATTTACACTTCAAAGTAGTTTTCCCATTAAGAGAAAATACTGATTTTTTTATATCCATGAAGTATTGTATTTCTTGCCATTAATCCATATCTGACACTCAATAATTGCAATGAGAAATGAAATTTTATATGACCTACATAAACTTATATTATGTATTTTTATAATAGTAAATTGTAGCATCTCAAACTGATCAACTGTTATTTTTCACTTTTAAGTGTACATTTTATTACATGTATAAAAAGTGATATTAAACTGCTTATACACTTTAGTTGTTAAGAACATTTAAATGTTTACTTATTTTTAATTATTGAGAAAATTACTTGATGGTAAATTAAGCTAAATATTAAGCTGTGTCACATATATGTCCCTTCCCACAGTCCAAAGACATGCAGGTTAGGTGCATTGGCAATTCTAAATTGACCCTAGTGTGTGCTTGGTGTGTGTGTGTGTGTGTGTGTGTGTGTGTGTGTGCCCTGTGGTAGGCTGGCACCCTGCCCAGGGTTTGTTCCTGCCTTGCACCCCTGTGCTGGCTGGGATTGGCTCCAGCAGACCCCCGTGACCCTGTAGTTAGGATATAGTGGGTTGGAAAATGCCTGACTGACTGACATACAGTGGTGTGAAAAACTATTTGCCCCCTTCCTGATTTCTTATTCTTTTGCATGTTTGTCACACAAAATGTTTCTGATCATCAAACACATTTAACCTTTAGTCAAATATAACACAAGTAAACACAAAATGCAGTTTTTAAATGATGGTTTTTATTATTTAGGGAGAAAAAAAATCCAAACCTACATGGCCCTGTGTGAAAAAGTAAAAAATAACCTAACTGTGGTGTATCACACCTGAGTTCAATTTCCGTAGCCACCCCAGGCCTGTTTACTGCCACACGGTTTCAATCAAGAAATCACTTAAATAGGAGCTGCCTGACACAGAGAAGTAGACCAAAAGCACCTCAAAAGCTAGACATCATGCCAAGATCCAAAGAAATTCAGGAACAAATGAGAACAGAAGTAATTGAGATCTATCAGTCTGGTAAAGGTTATAAAGCCGTTTCTAAAGCTTTGGGACTCCAGCGAACCACAGTGAGAGCCATTATCCACAAATGGCAAAAACACGGAACAGTGGTGAACTTTCCCAGGAGTGGCCGGCCGACCAAAAATTACCCCAAGAGCGAGAGGCGACTCATCCGAGGCGTCACAAAAGACCCCAGGACAAGCGTCTAAGAACTGCAGGCCTCACTTGCCTCAATTAAGGTCAGTGTTCACGACTCCACCATAAGAAAGAGACTGGGCAAAAACGGCCTGCATGGCAGATTTCAAGAGCGCAAACCACTGTTAAGCAAAAAGAACATTAGGGCTTGTCTCAATTTTGCTAAGAAACATCTCAATGATTGGCAAGACTTTTGGGAAAATACTTTGTGGACTGATGAGACAAAAGTTGAACTTTTTGGAAGGCAAATGTCCCATTACATCTGGCGTAAAAGGAACACAGCATTTCAGAAAAAGAACATCATACCAACAGTAAAATGTGGTGGTGGTAGTGTGATGGTCTGGGGTTGTTTTGCTGATTCAGGACCTGGAAGGCTTGCTGTGATAGATGGAACCATGAATTCTACTGTCTACCAAAAATCCTGAAGGAGAATGTCCGGCCATCTGTTCGTCAACTCAAGCTGAAGTAATCTTGGGTGCTGCAACAGGACAATGACCCAAAACACACCAGCAAATCCACCTTTAAATGGCTGTAGAAAAACAAAATAAAGACTTTGGAGTGGCCTAGTCAAAGTCCTGATCTGAATCCAATTGAGATGCTATGGCATGACCTTAAAAAGGCGGTTCATGCTAGAAAACCCTCAAATAAAGCTGAATTACAACAATTCTGCAAAGATGAGTTGGCCAAAATTCCTCCAGAGCGCTGTAAAAGACTCATTGCAAGTTATCATAAGCGCTTGATTGCAGTTATTACTGCTAAGGGTGGCCCAACCAGTAATTAGGTTCAGGGGGCAATTACTTTTTCACACAGGGCCATGTAGGTTTGGATTTTTTCTCCTAAATAATAAAACCATCATTTAAAAACTGCATTTTGTGTTTACTTGTGTTATATTTGACTAATGGTTAAATATGTTTGATGATCAGAAACATTTTGTGTGACAAACATGCAAGAGAATAAGAAATCAGGAAGGGGGCAAATAGTTTTTCACACCACTGTATATGTCCCACTTGTATTTTCCTCATATAATTCATTATTTTATATCAATATATGTATCACTTTCACAATGCATGTATGTTTAGTACCACAAGTGTTTAGTAAGTATTGTGTATGAACATGAACATCCATATACTGAACTTTTATGATTTTTGCATATTAGAACTATAGTATATTTTTGTAAAACGTTTCCATATGGAATATTTTATACAAGTGTATCACACTGTAAGTCAGAGGGTGGATTAATTTGGTGGTCCTCTGGTTTAAATTCCAGGGCCTTAGCCACTATGCTATACTGCCTCTGATGGCAAAGATGTATAACACAAACTGGCAGAACAGGGACACTGCATGTTGCAGATTTGGTGAGAATAGCTGGTATATCAACATAATGACTATTATTCTTAGAGCAAATAAAAGCTGGGGCCTTTTGATCAATCCCTGTGATGGACTGCCACTGATTCCAAGGTGGATTCTTGCCTTGACAGATGCTATTGACATATCCCACTAGTCTCTGTACCCATGAAGAACTTCCTTAAAAAGCCAAATTTCCTCCTGGGGACAAATAGCTGTCTGTCTATGAAGTGGAATTGCTTATGAAAATTAATATATTGTCATTTGTATGTGCATGGGAGGCAATTCAGAGGGTTTATTGATGGTAATTCTCCAACCGATCTAGGAGGTTGGTGCTGTGTGATAATTGTCTTGCTTTTCCTCCCTCTGAAGAAAGGAAGATTGATGGCTCCCCTCATCTGACATCACTTCTGGAGTCCACCCATTTGGACCCACCTCTTCCTGCCAGTATACGTCATAATCAGCAGAGTTGCCATCTTAGTCAGTCACTGTGAGAGAAAGACTCGGTTGTGCTTAACCTGCGTTTATTTTTTTCATTTTTCTTGCATCCTGTTATACAGGGTTTGCTGTAACGTCCTCCAACACATTTATGTTGTCTTGTCTTATTGTTACAATATATATGATTTAAGTTGCTATATGGTCTCCTTTTGTTCTATAACTAATCATTATTGCCTAATATTTCTCAATTAAACAAGTCAGTCTTTATAATACTCTTTATTTTTCTCTGCTTTAAGTTTATTTGCCAACCATATTGAAAACAATGTATGTGCTTGGCTACTGCAATAAAATTTCTCTGGTACTTTTTTAAATGAACTATATAATCAAAATTATGTTACAGGTGATGATACATAATCCAACATTTTTCTTCACCAAATTTTGGTCCTGCTTCATGATGAGAAGTATAACACTCTACAAGTATAACACTCTACTTGATATACTTTTGTTTATCTCTGTACTCTTGAGAAAAATAACCATTTTAAAAAGAAGACACTAATGAATGGAAATGTTCTTAGCATTTTGGGAAACTCTGACAAAGAGCTAAATAGAGTTCAAGGGTCAAATTAGCTATTGATCAACTTGTCTTGGTCTATTGAAAATATTGGTAACCTAGTGAATCTGCAAAAAAGGGCATTTAAAGATTTTTTCAAAGACAAATATAAGGATCACGATTATAATTAGAAAATGAGAAATATGGGTGTTCTGTGCAAGGAATGAATAACATCAGTCAAATGGTAGGACATGCATCAGGGTTGGAAGAAGCCATTATAATCAGTGAACTGGAAGAGAACAATAAACAAATGCATTCTGTTGGAAAATGGGGGCAAACATATGCATTTACTGTTTACTTCTACATCAGAAACTTGGACAATAGAGCAGAAGAATGCTATTTATGAAGGTCTGAAAGTAGGTGCAGAAGGTTGCTAACCATAAAAACTAAGGCAACATAAGAGTTAATCAGTTAAAGAATAATTCATATTTGAAAATGTCTTTGCCTCGATTTTTTTCATTTCAGAATATCTTACTTTTAAACACACTATTTCAACAAATGGCATCTGTTTCAGAGAATACTTATGAACATCTGCTAGTCCTTTCATCAATCAGTGTACTGATCTTCACCATATATTGCACAGCACATCTTCTTTCATGTTTAAAAATTTAAATGGGCAAAAAAAACATGTAATACCAAATGAATGCTTTTATTCTACAGTACCTGAGGTACTGTGTAATAAAATCATAAACAATGACAAATCAGTAAAGGCCAAACATATGCAAAGGAAAAAGAAGTAAAAAACAGCATTAATTAAATGTTAAAATAATAGAATTTTTATTTTGGAACTTGAAACCATATAACAAATTAAATATTTTTGATTGTTGTTTTCTTTCAGATAATGCAAATAATTTTTAAAACCAAGATTTGGAGTTCAAAGTGAGTACATACTTTATTTGGCCAGTTTAAGGGCTTTTTCAGATATCATTCAAAGACTAATGCACAATTATCAATATGCTTCTTATGTAACAAAGCAATGCAGAACTGATGATTGAAGAAACAAAACCCAGGTTTGAAGTTACAGCAAGTAATTTCCCTATTTTAATAAGTGCTGCATAACGGGTGTGACAGGGCATTGCTTCATTTTGTGTTCTTATGGCTTGGCTTCCGCACATCAGAAGTTGATATTTGGGGATTATGCTGGGTGAGTACCCACAACTGAAATCACATTTAGAATGCCATTGCTTCAACATTAGATCCACTCCATGAGCTGTAAAACATTTACATAGGAGGCAGCTTGATGGTTATGTTCCCCTCCATTTCAAAAAACTTGCACTTTTTGCAAGATGATCAAGAGATATGTTTTTTTCACTCCAGGGGAAGATCTAATAGAATCTTTTGTCACAGGGTTTCCCTACTACTGCTTAATTTCTCTGAACACTCTTTTTTTCCTTCCAGTAAAAATAAAAACAAAAAATTCATGTTTTTATTCTGCTTAAGGCAGTTTTTTCTTTCCTTGAATTTGAGAAAAAAAAACCTTTTTTCCACTGAATCTTTTGTTGTTCACAAGGAACATCTTGCTGTGTGTTTTGGCACAAACTTGTTCTTTCTTTGCTGTCTCTATAATGTTTTTCTTTGTCAGCTTCTTCTCACGAATGGCAAGCTTTTATTCCACATGTGCTCAAGATGTTTTCTTCAAAGGGTATTCCAATTCTTGCTTGTTCTAGAAATACTGAATCCAGAAGATGTCTCAGAATTGCCAAATCCAGAAGATCCCCCATAAATGTTACATCCAAAGGGTTGGGATGGGCCCATTTTCCTTTTCCATGGCAGTTTGTCCCAGACCTGCCACTTCCTGGTATACATTCCTGAGCTGCTTGTTCCCACATAGTGATACGTGAACCCTGTGGATTTTGCTTTTTTGGTGAAATCACAGAAATTTTTGGGTACTTTACCGAACTCTGTGAAGTGCACTGAAGTCAATGGAAAAGGTGGAACTGAACTAGTTTTGACCAGTATATAATGGTACAGTAGTGTTTTAATTGTCCCTGATGGCTAGGGAAGCATCATCTAATTCTGCTGACTAATTATTGTGGCCAAAAATGTGATCTGTGTTGTGAAGCAGTAGTGCTCACCACTACACCACCATGTCCCAAACTACAGACGCAGATGGAACAATAGAGGTTAGGAGCACAACACATTGCCGCACCCACCACATGACAAACCAACTCAGGACCCCAGGTTAGAATCCGAGTGCAACCATACTAGTTCAGATGGAATGGAACCAGTGTGAGGCTTATTATAATGGCTGGAGTGCCAATTCTGCCACCAACCCCCATGTTTTCCCAGCAGGTGGGCCTACCTACAGGGCTGGATGCAGATTAACGTCATACCCAGGACGAAACAATTTCAGGTGTAGGGCCTTGCTCAAGGGCCCAGCGGAGTAGAGGCACTTTCTGATTTGCCAGCGCAACTCTTAGCCTCAGAGCCACCACTCCGCCATGGAGCAATAGCCTCAAACAATATACAACAAATGTCTACAATCTTGCAATAAAAAAATATACATACAGAGTTTCAATCTTTGGTTACACATTAGCCCTCCAATGAAGTGAAGATACAGGACTGGCTTATTCTGTTGTTTGAAGTCACGGCACTGGGTGCAACTTGAAAGGTTCTTTTTGTTTCTTTTTCATAAACAGCAATAAATCTTCCACTAAAGTTATAATTTCACTGGGTTGCATGTGTTTTGTTTTTTGGGAAGGGTGAAGGGAAGGGCTCCTTTAAGACTTGCTGTGGATCGTAGCTCCGGAACATGGCTAGTTATGCATGTAAATTAACCATACGGAACAGTGCTGCCAGCGTTCAGGGATCAATGTTATATATCTGGTTACAGTACTCATAATATTCTCATTATAGTCAGCTAATGAAAATAATGTAAGTTTTTTTTTTTTTTTTAAGGCATGGGACTGGGAGGCTGAAGTACTGATAGGGTCCTCACATCACATATGCCAGAAGCAGCTCGGCAACAATCTTACAATACACATTGTGGAGATTGTTCTGGTCCAAAATAAATCTTCACAAACAAAAACAAAGTTTTGGGGACCGTCCCTGTATATTGTCATCCAGACAAATAAAGAAATAAATGATTCAGAGTCTTAATCAAACAATGAACAGTTTACTTTCAGAAAAATGGCGGATTTATAGTGAAAAGGATGATGGGACAGGAAATGGTTGGCAGGAAGTGATGTTGTAACAGGAACTGGAACCAACATCATAATGATGAGACGGAAGTGAGGTGTTTTGATGGAGCCGGAAGTGACATCATCAGGGTTGGCTGGAAGTGACGTCATCGCGGCCATTTTGGAACCCAGAAGTGGAGGAATTATTTTTCTTCAGGTTTTCTGTTGACCAAAAGAGATTAAGGTAAGTACCACGTGACAACCCTCTATCTTGTGATGTTTCACTCACCTTTAGGCTCTTTGACTGCCTCCTAATCGCACATGTGTGACAACATGCATTAAAGTTCTGTGCATGGCAGCTCAAGCTTTGTGGTGTCACAAAATCCTCAAAAATCATTGAGGGGGGACAAGAAAAAAAATGTCTAATCTGGCTGTAAGGCAAATTAACAGGAAAATATTTGGCGAATAAGGTTGCCTCAGCAGCATATTTGCTTTGAGAAAGCGCTTTGGTGAATTTTGCCAATTAACACTTTTCCCCAGCTGCCATGTCTGGAGTGTGTTTCCTAGCTGTTGATTGCAATGAGGTAATTTGTAGACCTGAACTTGTCTTTGCTTTAAATATATTTTTTTCAGTTTATTGCTTATTATGGTGTGTCCCCTACTTTAAGAATGGTGTCCAATCTCTCTCCCTAGCTGGTCACTTACATAGCTTTTTCCACTTGCTCCTGCCATCTGTATCTGTTACTGGTTAACACTAATCACACTGCATTCACAGGATGGGAATTGTAAGAAAATTTCTTGCATTGTGGCTTTTGTAATAGCCACTATGCTAGTGCTTACAGTGTCTTGTGATTCTAGAGCCTTTTCTCCTTTTGGGTTCTTCTTTTGAATATTACATTTTGTCTTGCATGTTTGATTTATTCATCTATACTATGTTTACCTTGTGATTTTGGTTTTTGCTTGTTTTTTTTTTTAACTCCTTAAATTTAGGAACTTCAATAATATTTATTTTGTTTCTACCTGTCAATTGTGACTCATTTTGTAGCTGCTCATGTGGGTATGCGTTCCCACTATGGTGCATATTGCTAGTCAGTTATTACAGATCACTGCTTACTGAGCAAATACCTTTGAAGGCCTGGTCAAACATTGTACATCTGATGATCTGATTATGGAGAGGTGGCCATTTAAAGGCACTTTTTGTTAGGTGTTTAGAGGCATGCAAGACTTTCTCTGTAAGAAAGAACAGATTTAACACAGAAGGAGAAAGCCTATGTCTCCAGTCCCACTAGTTTTCCAGGCTGAACTATTGGGTAGCTAAGCCATACAAGAAAATTGGTCAGCTTGTTCTCTAATTTTCATCATATAACATGAGGTGTTAATTGAGGTTGAGCTGACATGTCTGAAGAGAATTCTTTAGACAAGAATGTGTCTGATATAATATTCATTCATAAGCTTGTAAATGGTAGCTGAAATCCTTTCACTTTCTTTGGGCCTGGGAACTACTCTCTATAGAGCCTTGTTGATGGAAGGTATGATTCAGCTCCAAAATCTACTCCTCCAAGCTCAAGCTCTGTACTTGTGACTAAACTTCAAGATGAGAATTTCAACACCTAATCACTTCTGACAGAAAGGGACATACTTGACCTACAAAGTGGAGAAAGATACAGCAAACAGCCTAAACGTGAGCTGAGGAAGAGAACAAAGTTCCAAATGGAAAAGACAAATAATGTGTAAAAGTGCAAGAAGTGCTCTTCACTCAATGACACATAAGTCCACAGAGCATTTGACAAAATCCTTAAAGTTTCGGTATTGTAATACTCTTTATCTGTGCCAAGGTGAATTATACCTTTAAGTAAGTTGTAAACAGGCAGCTAAGGACCTGTATTCTCGTTTGATTGTTACGATATAACAAGCTCATGATTTACTGTCAGATAAACATCCATTTTTACAAGCTTATAATTTGGAGGCCAAAGTCTTAAGAGTCTGACAGTTTAGCACTCTCTCAGCCATGGTTTTATGGCACTGTAAAAATACAATGGTAAAATTGTAAATGTAAAAGTT
Organism: Polypterus senegalus; assembly: GCF_016835505.1. Lineage (NCBI taxonomy): Eukaryota > Metazoa > Chordata > Cladistia > Polypteriformes > Polypteridae > Polypterus > Polypterus senegalus. The sequence continues at coordinate 24,234 of NW_024379941.1, forward strand.
AAATAAAATGATGGAAATTCCAAAAACCTTTTAAAACAACAAACAGCACACAGGCTCTTCTGTTTTCTGTCTTGCATTCTTTTAGTTATGGCACTATATAAGCAGTTAATATTTTTTTATATAATTGTAGTGGTTATCAACAAATTACTTTATCCTGTTACTTAAAATGAGTGTGCTTCAGTTACTTAATTTAATATTTATCGTGACTTCAGGTATGTTTTGTAGAGATCAGAGTGCTGGTTTCAGATGTTATTTTAATTCTAGAATATTAAGCTGGTTCCATCTGTTTTGGGAAAAAGCTTCATTTATTTTTGTCTACTGACTACGAGTGCATAGCTATACGCCCCCTTTGCTCCATTGGGTGCACCCGAGGAGCATGGGAGATTGAGTACAGGAGGTCATCCATACAACCAATGTGTTCCCCTCCAAGCTATCAGTGACATCTAGACACTTATTCTGGAGCTCACCATGATTCCCAAAAGAGAAGAAAGGGTTACTCACAGTTGCTTTCTCTAGTCGTAGTTTTCCTGAGGCTTGATTTGTATACTGAAAGTCTTAAGTCCAGTCACCATCATGACTTTCCCATGATTCACTGAGGCTGGCATGTCACCATCATCTGCCAATAGTGGGGCAATATTCTTATAACTAGAACACCTTGTCAGCCCATTGTCACTATCTTGTTTTGGTCCTTAGTGTGGCAGATACGGAAACCAGATTTCCACTGTCAATGATAGGCTGTATAGCAGTGAGCTAAGGCAGTAGTCTCGCTGAACATTATTTATGGTGACCAGCATGGAGAACTTATTTTTGCCAGTACCCACTGTCTAGAAGTCAAACACCCAGCCACAGATGGAGCTACTCAGGCCAAGGTCTCTGAGTTTTACCTCAAGGCTAGAGGGCACACTGGTGTTGAAGGCAGAGCCATAGTCAATGAAGAGTATCCTGACATAGGTGTTTTTTCTTTCCTGATGTCCCAGAGCAGTGTGCAGAGTGAGGGAGATGGCATCATCCACAAATCTTTTACACTGGTATGCAAATTGTAAATAATCCAGGGTAGCAGGGATGTTGTGGTTAATGTGGATCATAACCAGTTTCTCTAGACACTTCATAACCACAGAGGTTAACACAATGGGGTGATAGTTATTTGGGTAGAAAACAGCAGATTTCTTTGGCAGGCAATATTGTGGTTTTCTTAAAACACTGCAGCACTGTACATAAAAAAAGCAAAATGTTGAAGATGTCAGTGAACTCCTATGACAGCTGTATGACACATGCTTTTCAGGATGCAGGATGAGATGCCTTCTGGGCCAAATTCTTTGCGAGGTTTAACAGTACTGTTTCTTTAGGAACGTTTGAGGGAATTCACAGTACTATAGCACCCACACAAACACAGAAAGCAGAATGTGCAAATACGAATAATGTCCAGTCACAGGATTTAAGGCAAGGATACTGGATCTGTGATGTCAGAGGGACATTTTTGTACACTGAGTCATTCCATTTCTCTCTTAGGAAGAGAAACATGTCAATATTACATTTACAACCCAGCAGATGAACAGGCAATAGGCACCCATTGTTGGCACTGGGGGTGAGAAGTTAAAAGGCTGTTTGCAGATTGTAGGTATTTGCTGTATTGCAAAGGAGTCACCACTTTGAAGGCTTTGGCTGGTTCAGATTACAAACAATACAAAGTTGTAATAACAGAACTGCTCCTTCCTTGGAGGATTTCTGTATTTACCTGACTTGGCAAATAACATGTTTGACAATATTGGTTTCTAAACAGTAGATCTGTACTCATTAATGGTTGGTAACAATACATTTTGTTAACTTGTGTTTTCATTATGTGTTAAACCCAGGAAATTTAGATGTGCCATTGTTTAATCTGGTTGTTCAGAACTGATAATTGCAGGGACTGAAGGCGATTTATTCTCTGGCCAGGAGAAGGCAAAGGGAGGGGACGGTCCACTGAGAACGCTGCCAAGACACTCGGAGAGAGCACAGGGACTCGTAGGCAGACGAGGGTACCTGGCTGGCACGCACGTGAGGCACAAGGGCGGCAACACTAACTTCCAGGGAGGAAGAGACAGCTCCACAAGGAGACACCAGTTGTGGGTCCAGCGCAGAGAGGAAGCCGCATGAAAGGACAGAGCAAAGCTGGCAGACAAGAAATAAGGCGTCACAGCAATACAAGGAGCCCAGAGTGGAAAAAAGGAAGGATGAAGAGACGCTGACAAGGACTCAACGATTTGACAAAACTTCTGTTGGGAAACGGGTGTCCGGTGCATCTGTGGACAGTTAAACAATTAAGTGTTGGGGTAACCCAGAGAACAAACTGGACTCTGCACCACTAAAGGTAGTATCCTCTCATTTTTGTTTTTAATAGACTTATAGAGGGTGGATTGTGTGCTTTACTTTCTAAAAAAGGAATTCTCTTCCTGATACTGTTAGATTTTGTTTATGTTCATTTATCTTTTTAATGTACTTATTATTGTCTGGTGTAATAGAAGTCACTGTTGCTTTTCCTGAAATTACTGTTGTGTCTTTGTTTGTGTGTTTACTCACCGCCCAATTTAAAGAAACCTGTGTGCTATTATTGGTAAATTTCAGGAGTTCCCAGTCTCTTGATAAAACTGGGTGGCATAGTCAGATATTTTAACAGTGTCTAGGTTAGATTACCTGTACTTGTGACCAGACATCTGTCACAGTGAGGCAGCCGAGCTACCCACTGCATCACCATTTACTCATTTTTTCAAGTCCATATAATGTCTCCTAAAAGAATAATAAAGGAGTTTATTTACAGGAATCTGACATTCTGGCCATATTTTGTTCCAAAACACAACATAGATTCCACTTCCAAAGTGACCATCAAAACAAGTTTGTAAGCAGTTCATACACTATAGCAAAAGTATACAAATAATTTATTTAACAAATTCTACTTATGCAAGGGTCCTCAAACAATTATATTTAAACATGAAGTATTATTCAGAAAGTTATTTTTTTGCAACAGCTAATTTAGTCAATAGTCACTTTTTATGATCTGTCTTGTGCACTGCAGTTTCCATGTGTGCTTCAGAGGAGACAGGACGTAATTGCTGTGTTCAGTTGTTGCCAGGATGAATTTTAAATTCTGTTCAGACATTTGTACAGAAGAAGATGAAGAGAAAATTGCTCAAGCATACCATTTTAAATTCATTCTGTATAGGATAAGAAATTAACTTTTGAATATTCAAATGCTTTGCTGCAGTATCAGTGTTCTCAAATATATTATTATTCTGTTACTTAAGATATAAGCTATAATGGAATTAGTAAATTTCACAAAGTGAAAAGTATAATCCAAAGCAGCATGTTGGCTCAAGGGTTAGTGCTTCTACCTCACATACTCTTAGGACTTGGGTGTGATTATGCATGGAAGTTGCTAGTCTTCCACATGACTACATATTATGAAAAAAGTGACAATGTCCTGAAGGCACACAGTGTCAGGTTTAATCATAAGTGAGCAAGCCAACAGTGTGGTTGTGAATTTGATTTATGCTGCAAATGGTATACAATGAAAGGGCTCCTGTAAAAGTGTAATAATTGTAAAACTAACAAGAATGAAAGAACATAAAAATAAGGATGCCCTGTTTAATGCCCATGGTTTAAATAAGAAAAAATTATAACGGCTTTACAGTCCAATAGGGTTAGCTGCCGAGCTGAGGTCTCACCTTTTTTGGTAGCCGGTTCTTTAGTAAATGCCTTCTGTCAACAAACGTTTTATAAGGCAGGAGTTTGGGCTACTGATGATCTGCCAGAAGTGACACGAACGCCCTTCATGTTGGCTTTCCTCCATTCTATAACAGAAAATGGAAGAGAGGCCAATGCTGGTGTCACCCCTTTTATCTTCCTCTTAACCATAATCCATGAGACACTCACTATGCTCGCGTGCTTGACTTAACATACTGTTATGGTGTATAAAATCTGTACATTTTGGTTTCCATTATATTTTGTTCAAGACACGACAACAGATGAAATTAACAAATTAAAGCAAGTTTTCTTCCCTTACACCTTACTTTTATAACACTTGTTCATAGCTTCGTGCTAATTTGGTTTTATAGCCTGGGAAAGGATGCTGAGCTGATACCTCAGGCTATTGATTACTTTATGGATGGACATCTGGAACAACAATTTGCTTTATAGTCTGTGACAGGAAGAACTACTGATACCTCAGAGTACATCAAAGGTTTTGTTGTGTGGGAAAACGGACATTGAATTAATTCATCAATCATTTGGACAGCCAGCCAATCAGGTGCATGTGTTTTGAAACCAAGGCTTGACATTTCATAATAAATATGCCTTGGTTTGGAAAGAAGAAGAGAGAAGCAAAGGGGAGAAGAAAGAGAAGCAAAGGGAGAAGAAGAGAGAAGAAGAAGAGGAACGGATGAAGACGGCCCTGGTCATCAGAAAGGCATCATGAACATCGATTGCTAAATCAAAGCGCCTCCCTGGGACATTCATCCTTGTCATCTGTAACTTTTTCGTAAGCTTTTTCTAAAGACTATATATATTCAGACTTTCCTATCACTACCTATTTTCTAGTATTCTTTGTTCTTGTGGTATTATTATTATTCTTGCAATAAATACCATGCTGCTTTTAACTTTCAATGCTTTGTCTTAATGTCTAGAGTGATTGAAGTAATAAGTTAGATTTCTTTGAGCACCTGGTGACAGCCGGATTTTTGCCATTATTTCTGTGCTGCGAGGTTTATATGACTGAGAGTGAAGAGCGCTATACTCAATAGAAGGAACAAATCGAGAAAAGAAGGTATTCTTGGCTGATGAATGGCTTATAGTCAAGAGTGCTGAGTTTTTGTATGTTTAAATGTATTCTTGTAGACCAAAAGTAATATTTAGGTCTGAGATATCACTAAAACATTGTATTGTTGTTCGTGCCGAAAATAAGTAAGTCTCTTGAAGTGCTGAATGACAGGCTGTTATTCCTATAGCACTTGTGTGGTTTAAAGTGCTAAGGGTTAATCAGCGTGTGTGTGTCATTCATGGAGCACTGTTGTGGTTAGGGTCTGTGTGTGTGTTTATCTATGTGTGTGTGTGTTCATCTTAAAGTGCAACAGTAGACCAACCCGATAACGAACTTGGCGAGAACACTTACCTTTGAGGAAACAGGTAAAAGGGCAAGTGGAGGGAAATACCACGATAATACATTTTGGCGCAGCAGGGTTTAACGGAGTAATCATGTGTTGCATTTTGTGTGTTTGGTTTCATTTTTCAAAGACAGGGATGGATGCCCACAGGCGGCAAATATGCTATAATCGCATGCTGGCATACAGCCGGCACATGTCAGCGATGCATCAACAGCATTTCTAAAGTTTTTTAGGTATACGGTAGAATCAGCTATTACAGCTGTGTTTTCTCCGCTAAAAACGGTGGCAGCAGCCACAACCTTAACGCAACGGGTGTAGAGAGTGAAGAATCGCAGGCCGTTGCGCTAGTCAAAGACGCAGAGAAGCCGTCTCTGCATAAAGTGGAGGCAAAGGCGGCTAAAATAGAAAATATACACTTGTCTGCTGGTCAGACAGGTTATGTATTGTTAATTATTATAAAGCAGTTAGTTGTGGAGGCAAGACAGATGAGAAATAGATGGCCAAAAAGTCGCAAGCAGCTAGCAGTACACGTACAAATGTATAAAGAGAATGCCACACAGATTAAGCAACGATCGCTCAGTGTTAAAGTGTGTGCTTTGATTTCGGGGTCTTTTGACCCTGAGAAACAGGAGATAAATGCAGGATAACTTAGTTTTTCACAGATCGCTGCACTCTCATATTTGCTTGCTGATAAGAGAGCCGCTTTTGTTGAAAGGCAAGAATACTCAGCTGTTACGCTGTACACCGGAGCACAGTTAATAGCAGAGCAGATTGCTGATGGGACAGGAGGCAGTCATTCAAGTATGCTGGTTGTTGTGCAGGCTAAACAGGCAGAGGGTTTTATGATAGCGAGGCGGGCTTGCAGCAACAGAGATCAGCGGGGGAGGAGCAGTTGTCAGGTCTCAGCGAGGGGTGGAAAGAAAACCCCCTGAGGCCATTGTTTTAAAGGTGGTCCCCTGCAAATGAGATAAGCGGAGTGAGAGTGTAGATCTGCACAAACTGACCCTTGTTTTAAGGAAAAAGCACGTTTTAACTTTGATTTACATTTAACACTGAAGTAGCATCGATCCTTATAACTTTAAAGGTGAACAGCTGTTACAGGCTATAGGGCAGTGAAACATCCAGCAACAGCAGTAGAAATGAAGCTGATTATTAGTAACACACCATTCAAAGCCCATGTTGATTAGTGCTGCTTAGAAAACAAAATTTACTGTATATTGGAGAGGCAGAGTACAAGGAAAGCTGCTATAATGTGAGGGTTATTTGTATGTGGTAATGAAGGAAAGTGTAAGTGACAATATGGTGTGCATTTGTTTAGTGATGGACAAATGCAACAATTGGTATGAAAAATGGCATGTGGCATTATAAAAACAGCCAATGCCAAACTGTAAGTGAAAGAAAGTGAAAAAAGTTAAGTGTTTTCTTCCATTATTCTCTACTGAACTGCATTCTCTGTAGCCATTGTAGACTGCAGGGCATGAGTTGAATAATGTGACTGAAAACTAAGTGAATTAAAGAAAGAAATACAGAAGATGAAAGCAAAGCAAATGTATGTATATGAAAGCTTTTGAATGTATTTGAATTAAAAGTGAATGGATTGAAATGGCCATTTTAGCAGTTAGTTTGATTGAAATTCTTATTGGTGTTACAAGCAGCACGTTCATATTGGGGAATAAGAAAATGGAAGGCAGTGGCTTACCATCCAGTTTCTGGCATGTAGAACAAAGGGAAAAAAATGTAGCTAGTGAGCTGAGTTGAAAGCTGTTGTTTTGATACTAAGAAGGACATACAGAAAGGCCTGTTGTGATTCACACTAACAGCTGGGTAGTTTTTAGGGTCTTTGTTAAATGATCACCAAAGCAGGAAGAAAGACAGGTGTCACATATTTGTTAAGTCTGTCTGGTAGGTAAAGAGCTCCAGGAGTTATTGTGGAGCAGGGACAGAAGGCAGACATTTTAATAAAATATGTGAGCACTCTCTCTTTCTCTCAATTAGAAATTAATATTATTTCATTCACTCTGGTTGTGGACAAAGTATGGCAAGTTGCAGCACTATTAATAATTACACCTGATAACAAGGTCTGGATTAATAGTCTAGGAAGAACATCATCCAGAAAATGAGAAACAGTGGCTGCTAGAAAAAAGGACAAAAGACTTGATTTGACTGAAAGTCAGAAAATACTGTTTTGCATCCTTGTCTAAAGACTGAATTTGTGTGCACAAAGTTTTTATACTAGGACCTGAAGCAAGCATCAGAATCCTGCTGAAAGAGGCCAAAGGACTGCATCATCATCACCACCATTGTCGAGCACTGGACTGAGGAAAAGACACCTGGACACTGAGAGATAAAAGCTAAGTGTTCTTTTCCATAAGCACATAACATGGGATGTACTGCATGCAGAGGGAAGCTGGTTTCTAAGGGCAAGACAGGATAGTTTAGGACACATTTGTAGGGATTTCATAGGGCCCAAAAGGGAGAACAATGATCAAGACAATCAAGAAGACTATGAGGGAATCACTTTGTCCAAAAGGCCTAGACAGATAGGTTATGCCTTATTTTGCATTTGTTTTAATTTTGTGTAGCCTGTATATTGATGTGTATAGCCCACTAGGCTAAACTAGGTGATTTAAAGTGATGTCCATTCTGGGTTGGGTTAAATGTCAATATAGTGTCTTGTGTTTTAATGGTCACTTTGAAACAGGCTATTTTCCTCCACCTTTTTTGAGGCCCATTAGTTGGGTGTCATAGATATTCTGTGCTTTGTGGGTGATGGAAAGGTGTAAAGGGGCATGAGTGTAAGACCAGTGGTGGAAAAGCAGTAAAGAAGCTTGCAATGTGCTAAGTGAGTACAAAGAGGGGGATAAATGGAGTGCTGGATGCCCTAAAGACTATAATCTTAGTCACTTAGAGGCAAGAAGCTGCACTGCAGGGAGCTGCACAACAGTATCTGTGACTGTGGAAGTGATGCTTCAGCGAGGAGGCAGTTAGCATTCCTCTGGTGGTCCTCCAAAGAGTTGTGCTCAGGGTGCACTATAACATTTGCTACATTTGAAGGGGTGGCAATGGCATTTGAGTTCTGTGATTCCACCAGGCTGGTCCCACTCTAACTACAGCTGAGCTAACCACCACGCCACAAACCACCTCACACCTGGTGTGCCTTTTATGGCTACCATAGTTAGGAACTGGGGGAAGTGCATGTCTCAGAGGGAACCATAAAACCAGGAATATAACATAAGGAACTGGACATTAAAGCTAAATTAATTAGATACATTTCAGCTTTGAATTCTAAACTAGAATGTTAGATTTGCAGTTTTGTTAATGTAATTATTTAGTGAGTAAATTGGTCCAATAATGTGTGCTAAAAAAAACAAAGTAAAGAAAGCGTGAACAAAATTTAGAACAAAATAGAGCAACTAAATTTAGAGAAGTTTTTGGGCCTTTTGACAAACTGGTATCCTACATTGTATAAGATATTAAAGTTCAGAACTGTAAAGTTTATCATAGAGAATTCATATGACACTATGGAAATGTAATATAATGTACAATGCAGGAGGTCATAGTTATGGGAAAGTGATCACATTAGAGAAGGACCCTAAGAGTTGAAGGAGGCATTTCATATGAACACCAAGTAGTGGTATAAGCCAAAAATATTTTTAGTGCTCAAGGAGGGCAACAGGAGAGGGTGTCCACCTGTTGGGTGCAGCTTCCAGTGGTGATCTGTTGGATGGAAAGACACTTGATGCCCCATACAGGATGTCCCAATTTATTCTGGCCAGAATTGGTGGCAGTCAGATCTCTCTACTGATTGAATAAATTGAGCAGGGAAATTACTTTGGTTTATTTATATTATTATGATTATTATTATTTATGATAGTTGAGATGAAGGCCTCATCTGAGGAAAGCGTGTTCCTTCCTAAGACCAGGTATTTAGTTATCAGATGCAAAGACATTATAAAACCATTTCTGTTGTTTGTATAGAATTGTAGCTTAGATAGATGGACTTGTGTTTAGGGGTCCAGGGGTGGAGTAAATAGTTAAAATTGTTTAGGTGAAACACAGTAATGTGGCAGACATTAATTTAGAATTGACACACCACTTGAACTTGGAATAGGTGTTTAAGATTTAGGCAATCCAGCTTCCATCTTGCATACAGCATCTTTGGCATTTGAAGAAATAAAGACAAGAGCTGCAGAAATAACAGAACACAGGAATTACTAGAGTCAACTAGCCAAAGATTCAGAATGCTTATGGAATCATTATGAAATGACAATGGCAAATTTTGCAGTATATCTGTTAGGATCGTAGCATAAGAACTGCATCTGCTGATAATTTTTTTCTTTTTCTGCTAATTGTAGGAGCTGTGAAGTACTTCAAATGTCCTTGGTGAGCCAAATCTGCTTGAGGGACTGAGTACTTGGGCAGTAGGAGGCGACTGGAAGGCGTGGGAACACACTACCAACCCGGACGGCCAAGGGTTTGAAGGACTCACAGTTCATCTTTAGTTTGTCTGACCAAAATAGGGGTGGAGTGTTATGGTGTATAAAATCTGTACATTTTGGTTTCCATTATATTTTGTTCAAGACAAGACAACAGATGAAATTAACAAATTAAAGCAGGTTTTCTTCCCTTACACCTTACTTTTATAACACTTGTTCATAGCTTCATGCTAATTTGGTTTTATAGCCTGGGAAAGGATGCTGAGCTGATACCTCAGGCTATTGATTTTATGGATGGACATCTGGAACAACAATTTGCTTTATAGCCTGGACAGGAAGAACTACTGATACCTCAGAGTACATCAAAGGTTTTGTTATGTGGGAAAACGGACAGTAAATTAATTCATCAATCATTTGGACAGCCAGCCAATCAGGTGCATGTGTTGTGAAACCAAGGCTTGACATTTCATAATAAATATGCCTTGGTTTGGAAAGAAAGAAGCAAAGGAGAAGAAGAAAGAGAAGCAAAGGAGAAGAAGAGAGAAGAAGAAGAGGAACGGACGAAGACGGCCCTGGTCGTCAGAAAGGCATCATGAACATGATTCTAACAACGCCCCTGGGACATTCATCCTTGTCATCTGTAACTTTTTCGTAAGCTTTTCTAAAGACTATATATATTCAGACTTTCCTATCACTACCTATTTTCTAGTATTCTTTGTTCTTGTGGTATTATTATTATTCTTGTAATAAATACCATGCTGCTTTTAACTTTCAATGCTTTGTCTTAATGTCTAGAGTGATTGAAGTAATAAGTTAGATTTCTTTGAGCACCTGGTGACAGCCGGTTTTGCCATTATTTCTGTGCTCGCGAGGTTTATATGGCTGAGAGTGAAGGCTATACTCAATAGAAGGAACAAATACGAGAAGAAGGTATTCTTGGCTGATGAATGGTTTATAGTCAAAGTGCTGAGTTTTGTATGTTTAAATGTATTCTTGTAGACCAAAAGTAATATTTAGGTCTGAGATATCACTAAAACATCGTATTGTTGTTAGTGCGAAAATAAGTAAGTCTCTTGAAGTGCTGAATGACAGGCTGTTATTCCTATAGCACTTGTGTGGTTTAAAGTGCTAAGGGTTAATCAGCGTGTGTGTGTCATTCATGGAGCACTGTTGTGGTTAGGATCTGTGTGTGTGTATCTATGTGTGTGTGTGTTCATCTTAAAGTGCAACAGTAGACCAACCCGATAACTAACTTGGCGAGAACACTTACCTTCTAGGGAAACAGGTAAAACGGCAAGTGGAGGAAATACCAGATAATACATACATTTGAAGATAAGTTACAAATAAGGAAAACCGTTAAATTTGGACAAGTTGACTGACAGTATGCTGTTGAATTGGCTGCAGTATGGTATGTTTTATTGCTATAATATGCTGTGAAAATGGCCAAGAATAGATAGAAGAACTTGAACATGTGACATATAACTAAAGTGACATGCTAGGCAAAAGTGAGAGCACAATTAAAATTAAGTACTGGATCTGTTTACTGTAGTGCTATAATTGAAATTTGCTGTGTAGTAACTGTTTCATAGCATGATAGCGTGAAGACTGTTGTGTGCAGTCAATCAACTGAGTAGGCAGAGATGCAAGAGGAATATCATATATTGAAGAAAGAACAGCTTGAGTTTCTTCATCAGATTCAACAAGCAGGAAAAACACATAACTTGATGAAAGGACTGCCGAGTTGATGTAACCTTGTGTACAGTGTCCATTTAGGACATCCTCTTCCCTCAACAAAACTTCCTCCTTCAAACTTCATCCTCCATCCTGCCTCTTTCAAAACAGGCATTTGTCCTCCAACCACTGGTTAAAGCTGCTCCTGCATTCCACTGTCCGACAAAGCGCCATTCCTCCTTCCTGTCTCTGACATCTGCCAAAATCTCCCTCCTACCTCAAGCTTCAAATACAAATATATATATCCTTCTATATAAAAGCGGTCGGGATTGTCCTTCCGTCCCGTGGAGTGCTACGCAGCTGGAGTTTCACACAGCCCCATCCATTTTGCAATGCACAATGGGATTTGTAGTTTCGTTTTCCAGGTAAAGATGATTTTTACCCAGACTGCGATATCTTCTTCTTCTTTCTTACTATAAGCGTCGGGATTGCCTCATATGAAAAGCGGGT
>NW_024379942.1:0-20660 GCF_016835505.1 Polypterus senegalus
ATTTGTTTTTTTGGGGGAGGCCCAAGACCATGGGTGGGCCTAAAAATTTTTCGTCAGTTGGTACAGGGTACTTTGTTTTTTTTCTTTCTTTTTGTATAAATTGTATTTGAAGAAAATAAATTCCATACAATCCTAAAGTAACAAAAGAAAAAACATTAGATACAACAATAAACTTAACAAAACGAATTTCAACCCCCACCTGGATACTTTAAACTGTACAATTTTTGCCTTTTCGAAGTCTGAACAGAAGTCCCAATCCTACTGGGAAGTTGGAAATGATGCATACTTTTAAAATCTTTTGTACTTACTTATTGTACCTTTCAGAGAATTAGCTGAGCTTTCTGATAATAATGTCCGAAACATTTCCCTTTGCTGTAGAACTGCAAAAATAATGTCAACATACAGGTACCAGTGTGTTTGTTTTTTTTGGCAAAAGTGTTGCAGGCTGTTGATTTGTGAAGTAGTCAGTTTTCAGGAACCCCTTCATGCACCAATTTTGCCAAGCAGTTCATGATCTCTTTCTGCCTATCCTCTTTAATAAAAACCCTGTGTGCATCCAGGTGTCCTTTGTGTGTGTGTCTTCTGGTGAAGGCGCATGGCGGGCCCCAAACACGTGTTCAGTCTCTTCCTGTGCATTCCCTGTGTGTGCAAGAAGAGAGAGAACACACACACAGGTCATGCGGAGAGACAGACAGACGACAGAACCCCATGAGCCCCCCGGAGACAGACAGACGAACACCACACACACAGACATGCATGCACACACACGCCGCGCACCAGGCAGGCCGGGGAGACAATCGCCGCCTTACGCCGCAGGCAGCCCAGCGAGAGATCCGCACACCGCGCGAGAACACACCACACACACACAGGCAGGCCAGGGACGAACCCGCCGCCACCAACACACACGCATGCAGGCCCCTGACATAGACAGGCGCTGCACACACCCCGCCCGGGCGGGGGTGGCCAGGGAAGGGCCCGCCGGGCCCCACACCACACACACACACACACACCGCATCCTGACGAGAAAAGAACGCCGCGCCACGCGGACACACACACACACACACACACACACACACACACACACACAAGCAGGCCCACAAGGGACAAACCCTGCCACACACACACCCCCCCGGCCGCACAGAAACACCCCCGCCGCAGCGGCCGACAGGCGCCAGAACAACGCATGCGCACGAAACCTGCCCCCAAAGGCCGCAAACAAGAAACACACCGGGCCGCGTCGGAAAAAACCCGCATGTTGCAATTTCTTTCTGGGTTTATTAGATTAGGTTTTCAAATGTCTTTTTTTCCCTGTCTTAAAACTCATTAAAAGGTGTTTAGGCGGGTTTAAAAGCTAAGTAGCGACTCTTGCAGTGTTAGTTTCCACTGTTGTTCAAGGTTTTCTTGTGTTATTCAATTTTTATTTAGTTTACTTGGCTGTGCATTCAATGGTATGATTCTTTTTGTGCTTAAAATCTTAAAAAATATATATTTACTACAGTTCATGAAGGCAAAGCGGATTAGTATTACTTCAATGATTTAGTTTTGGTTTTCAGGTTATTTTAGTGTTCGGATTTAATACAAAGTATTACTGGAAAATTAGGACAACAAATACAATGGCATATTAAGCCACATACAGGCCCTTTGCATGTATAGACTGTTCACAATGTTTATACTATTGTTTAGGCCTGGTAAAGGACATAGGTTTTATTTTTTGCGAGAAGTCTAGGGTATGGTTGTATCATCTTATTAACTTCAATTTGGCGAACTATAAGTTAAGACCAGCTTTATAACTCGCCGTAACACTGTATATTTGCTGTTAATTTTTTTGCTGCAAAAAATATAATTTACAAGATTTGACATTTTCTTCCTATTCTCATTAAGAAAAGAAATTTGTACCGTTTGTGTCATTATAAAAATCAGCTTTGTTGTTTTGTAAACTATTTGTAAAAAAGATCGCTATAGATGGTATTAAACAGGGTAATCTGCTGTAGAGCGCCAGCTTATTTTATGTTTTGTTTATTTTTTTTATATATATTTTGTGTGTTTTTGTGTACACATATATATTATACAGTATATATAAAACATTTTACATACCTACTACATTAATATTGCTTTATAGCCAGCAATTTTTGACTTTTTAATGCGTTTTCATAGTAGCTTTGTATGTCAGCATAAGCACTGATAATGCATTTTGCATAAGTAACTAACAAGTTTTAAGTTTTAAAATTTGTATTTAAATGCATTGTGGAAAATGTATAATAAATACTGCTTAGTAACACTGCTCATGTGAGTATTTCCACAAAACTGCATTGGGGTTTGAAGTGAATAAGTTTGAAGCACTAAACATTTTTTTTTCAATTTACTGCCCTCAAAAGGGAGCCCCTTTGGGAGAGCTTTCTCATATTCATGGTTCAGCAGTCAAACAATGTCTTTAAATGAAAAGGTTTTTTTGCCCAGGTGGGAGGCCTTCCTTTAAAATATCATAAATATACATTTCAATGAAAACATGCATCTTAATTGTATGTGATAGGTGCAGTATTGGATATCAGGCAGAAATAGTCTTTTGGCAATGTTTTTATTGACTGCTGTTACGTCATAGAGTCTAACTCAGTAGTTAGTGCAAACTGTATTTATTAATATCTTGAAAAGGGGTTTTTTCTATTTGGTCTTTCACATTACTGCTTTTATATATATGCATCTGTTTTTCCATTATTCTTTTTATATTTTCATCACCTCATCTATTTGCAGCATGAATGAAACAGAAACATCGTGAAAAACTGTAAAACACGCTTTGCTTAAGGAAAATCCATGGCAAACAGGGGAAGGGGAAAACAAAACGGGGTTTTAGTTTAATCTTGTTTGCTGCAGGGGGGTAAAGGAGGGAAAACTACTGATATTTGAACTGCTACCACAAGACCCTTACTGTTGAACTCTGAAGCAATGTTCAGTGACCTGTCAACCACAGCAGAGCACATTTTGTCCCTTTTAAAAAGCTGGGGGGTAACATTTCTAACAGAAAGTCAATTAGAAAAATATATTCATTTTTACCATATATCAGCATCACATTTTCAAAGGGATATTCCCTTTATTTTTATGTTTAAAGGCCACCTTATATTATTCAGTTGTTATTTGCCAAGCCTTCCTTTCATGAAATGCTTTCTGACTAGTGCTTTCTAAAAGCCTTTTTGAATTTCAGTCCTTTTATTTTGTGATACATTTATGATTACATTTAATGCTTGAGTGAAATTTGATTTAATAAAAGGCAATCTTAAAAAAATGACTGAATCACTAAGTTTTTATGCTGTGCATAATTCTTTCACAGTGCTTTAGCCTTTTTCATGCACATAGTATAATAAGTATATCTTGTCACTATCTGATGTGAATTGCTAATACTCATTTTAGATGTAGATTGGTTTAACAGCCTGACCATATCTATCGAGACACCTCAAGAGTCTCTTATAGCATAGTGGATAGCTACATTATACTTAGCCATCTTAAAAGTGGATCAGCTCCAGGTTTGTGTTGTCAAAAGAGCAAAGAACCTTTGTGTGCCGGGAGTACCTTAGGGACAAACGTTTGCCAGTAAGAAGCAGGCAAGCAGATAAGGCGCACATAGTTTTAATTTGTTGCAGAGGTCTCCAGTTGATGTGGAAAGGCCAGGCTGCCTGAGAGAAAGAATAATGAGATTGGAGAAGCTTTATACATCTCCACAAACCCTCACAGGCAATGGGCAGCTCTAACATACAAGATTACATTGTTTCAGCACTGGACAGCTAAGTCAAATCAGGTTTATACTATTACCAAATATGAAGGATGATATATGACAATAATATAATTAGATCATTATCAAAATCACATGAACAAACATTGGGGAATTTGTCACTTTTAATAACTGCCTTTTTGTATTTATACAAAAAATGTCAACAAAATGTTACATGTTTAATTATCACCTCAGTATTTTGATTTACAAAGGTGTTTTATACATTTATTTTAGATTCTACCTTCATGTTAGCTCATTGATAAGCACTGCTTTTGCTATGATAAAGTAATTTTGTAAAGTGTACATCTCTTTGTCATTGATACTTTTTTGTATTCTGTTTATTTACATATACAGTACATACATATACATATTTTATAACTATTCCATTTTGTTGTCAAGTTGAAACTTAAGTTCTAAACAGTGTCACCATTCCAAACAAATAAGATTCATCCAGCTAGTTACTTTCGATTACAAGCCCATCTTTTGTGTTTTGGGCTCAAGGGAGTTACCAGCATTAAAGGCTGTGCCAGTCCATTCCTAGGTACAGTCATGCACAAACCCTCACCCTGGGCCAAAATCAGAGCTGCCATTTGGTCTAACACAAATGGTTTTGTGGCGTAAAAGGAGACCACATGCAGAACTTGCAAAACTCTAGGCTGACAGGTGTTCAGGATTCCACAGCTATGAAGCAGTAATGGTAACATCTGTGCCACCCTAGTAGATAACATAAAGTAACATATGAGGATGCCATCCAACACATGACATTTATTTGAGTTCGGTGGCAACTGGGTGACAGTTAACACAGCTGAAAAGACAACTTCGGCGAAAGACAACTCAGTGAAAAGACAACTTCCCGAAGAGACAACTTGGCAAAAATCAACTTGGCGAGACAATTCGTGAAGAAACAACTTGCCGAAATACAACTCGGTGACATTCTTTACCAGTTAGGTAATAGTTAGGTTCAAAGAGATTTTTTAATTATATTTAAATGACAACATGACTTAAAATGTTGAAAATAAATTTATATACTGTAATTGATGAATGAACTTTATTCTGCAGCTGGAACAAACTCTATCTTACATTATCTTCTGTAACCAAAATTGCTAATCCTTTATATAAATTGTATTGATTGTAATCATATGATAACTTTTAAAACACAAAAGGTGACCTGCTGAGTATGGCTTAAGGAATATATGTACTCTCAGCGTATAGGGACTCTCTATAAAGCGAAGGCGATTCTGTGGATTTTCTGAGCCTACATTGTCATTTAAATATCATTAAAAAATCTCTTTGAACCTAACTATTACCTAACTGGTAAAGGATGTTGCCGAGTTATCTTTTCGCCAAGTTGTCTGTCGCCCAGTTGCCCCTGAACGATTTATTTGATTAGCTAATAGGTAAGCTATCCAACTATTATGGTCTCATTAAAAATAGCACACCCTTTATCATCAGCAGGTAAATTTGCCTTGCACATCACATTAATAATTGTTTTAGCACTTTTAGTCATTAATGTACTTCTTAAATTATATCCACAAACAAAAAGTGAATAAATATACACAGTTTAGTGTTAAGACTAAAAACTACAATAAAATAAGAATCCTGCACTTTAACAGAAAATTTAAAAGATTAACTAGTATTAAAAAGGGTGAAAATTTTGTACTAAAACATCCAGTGCCTTTGGAAAGCATTGCAACAACATTTTGTAATGTCAGACTGCTAAAATCATTTAAATTTATTTTTTCTCTTAATCAAGTAACACTTAATACCCCACAATGACAAATCAAAAACAATACTTTAGAATTTTTTGCAAATTTATTAATAATAAAAAAACCCTGAAATATCCCTTTGACACAAGTATTCAAGCGCTTTATGCGGTACTTTTGCAGCAATTCTGGCAATAATTATAACCTGGTCTTCTTGGGTATGCGTGACAAGGATTTGGGACTGCATTTTCTCTACGATCTTCTCATGCTCTTCAGTTTGAATGAAGACGAACAGCCCTTTCCAGGTCTCTACAGAGGTGTTTGATTGAACTCTGGGTCACGAAGAACATTCCTTAGGTCATCCATAAGCCACTCTGTGTTGCCTTTGTTTTCTGCTTAGGGTTATTGTCCTGTTGGAAGGTGCAGTTCCAGAGTGCTCTAAAGCAGGTTTTCATTAAGGATATATCTATTCCTTGGTCCTTTAACACTGAGCTCATCTTCATGTCATGAAAGCTTCCAACATGCTTTATCATTGGAACAGTATTCTGGTGATGAGCAGTACCTGACTTCTTCCAGACATGACACTTTGAATTGAGGCCAAACAGTCAAACTTGATTTCATCAGACCAGAGAATCTTGTTTCTCATAACCTAAGTCCATCAGGTGCCTTTTGTAAAAGTCCAAGAGGGCTTTTATGTTTGCCGGACATTGTGCCATAAAGCTTACTAGAGTGTTGCAGTTTCAGTTGTTCTTCTCGAAATGTCTCTAGTTTTTACACTGGTTTATTAGAGCTCAGCTAGAGTGACCATGAGGTCTTGATTTATCTTTCTTACCAAGGCCCTTGTCACTAATTGCTCCAGTTTGGCCAGGCAGCCAGCTCTAGTAAGAGTCATGGCTGTACCAAACTTATCCCATTTAACAATTATGGAGCCATTGTGTGTGGGTGCAATAACTAAAATGAGTCCAAATTAATAGTTAACCTACCTGATCATCTTTGGGGTATGATGGCCAGGAGAACATGCACAGAAAAACAAGTTAAACTAATTTAGTAAAAAATTTAAAATGATATTCTACTGGAAATAATAAAATAATATATTTTGTTCTAAAATTGAGTAATTTATAACAGGAAGTTTGGTACATTTTATGTTATTGTAAGAAATTGACATTGTTACAAATTTATTATACCTGAGCCCAGACTAAAAGTTGAACCCGATACAGACAAACATTACAGCATATTGGTCTAGATATTGTGTAGTGCAGAACCCCTATTGGTTTTCTGATAGTTTAAATTTTTTCCATAGTTTTTTGATTCAGTATAATGAAATTAAGCTTTTAATGTGTTTTAAGAAATTGTTTTAAAACATAACATGGAAGAATATTTTCAAAATCAGTTTATCCACTTCAGGGTCATGGTGCAGAGCCTATGTGAAACAAGATGGGAACTAATCCTGGATAGATCTATAGTCCATTGCACTTACTAGTTAATTAAAACTGTGTATTAAATTAAACAAAAAAATCTTTAGATGTTTGTTTTGTATCCGGTATCCTGTAGAAATTTCCTAGTTATCCTATGGCACCGAAGAATTATGCCATCTGTGTATGTTATTAGATGTTGTTAATGGAATCCTTATAGTCTATAGGTGAACAATGATAAAAATGCCAATAAGTCATTATTTTGTTTTTATAGTTTTATATATGTCTCTCCTAGGTAATGTTATTAAAACACAATTTGCCAACTGTAAAAGTAGATGTAATGTGAATGCTCATATTAGTGACAAATATTTGATTATTAAAACAAGATTTAAAGAAAACTACCATCTTTGTCCAGCTTCTCAGCAGCTGTTGAAAACTATACACTCTGGGGCAGTCCTACAAAAATGGCCAGTGAGAAAGACTTTGTTTTTGCAATAAAGATACCACTGTGCTGGATGACCAACCTGATCAACCATACTAGATAAAGTTCTAAATAATTATATTGTAACAGTTGTAGAAAATGCATGGAAATTATTGAAGAACTAGGCTGACCGCCTTTTAAGCGACTGACTTTAAGTTGACCACTTCTTAAGGCATTCAATATGTAGATCAATTTGATATTTTATACAAACTCATTAATTTGGTTATATGTGCATTTGCAGTTATTACTTTAATACTAGAAGTTTCTGTTATTTTTTGTGATGAAATTTAAACTTTTTCTATATTGGGTGCCCTTTGAACTCCCTGATATTTACTCGTGGTGAGGCATTTGTACTCCATCAACATTAATTATTTCCAGAGACATAATTGTGCCTATTTTCCAGCACATGCACAAAAGCAAGGACGATGGGAGCACCAGAACTCTGCTCACATCATGCTGCTTCATCCGCAAGCTGCCAGTAGTAAGTCTGTGATAAACGGAATACCCTTACGCTTTCCACTGGGAGACGGAAGGACAATCCCGACGCTTTTATATAGTAAGAAAGAAGAAGAAGATATCGCACAGTCTGGAGTAGAAAATCATCTTTTACCTGGAAAACGAAACTACAAATCCCATGTGCATTGCAAAATAGGCGAGTGTGTGAAACTCAGCATAACGTAGCACTCACGGAGACGGAAGGACAATCCGACCGTTTTTATATAGAAGGATAACATTGATTATCCTTGTATTGTTACAAACTTCACATGGAGAAGGTACCATTTTCTATTAAAGTTGTATACACTTCACAAAAATGCACAATGGCAAGCAAGCTACATTCATGAACATGAACTGTATATAATTTGCTTGGCTATACAGTAATACAGAGGCAGCTTAGTATTCAACAACAAGCCTCATTGTTTTTGACTCATTATATGATATGCCAGAGCCATTTTAATAGCCTGAAAATTTTCTTATCCTTAGTGACTATTGTCAATGTGTTGAAGAGAATGCTTTGTGCACTATTCTGAACCTCGTGACCTGGGCACAAACAGATGCAGAGGTCAAAAGTCCAAAACACACATACTTTATTACCCAACACCTGATAACACAGTAAACAGTGCACAATTCACCAACAAAGTTCTCTTTCTCTCGCTTCTTCTTGTTCTTCCACGCTGCCGCCACCTCCTCCCTCACCCCCAAGCTCCGTCCTCTGCCTCCCACTCAGAGTAGTGGCTGCAGGCTCTTCTATAGCCCTTATAGGAAGTGCTTCAGGTGATAATTAAACTAATTCAGGCTGCACTTCCGGGTGTGGCTGCATTACAGCCCAAACGGACTCGTTAAGCCGTGCAGCTCCTCCCGTTAAATGGCCACAGAAGTCCAATAGAGCTGAGCCCTGAAGTCTAGCCTTGGCCATGTAACTCAGAAGGGCTGCCACCATACATTCCCCCGGTTGTTGGCTGTTCCCCTGGTTCCAGTGTCAAAGGGGCATCCTGGCCAGGCATGGGTCCTGGCCGTCCACCACACTATAAATCTTATTTTAAACTTAAAATTAGTTAAAAAAAATACAGTAAATAAATTAAAATGTAACCAACACCTAATACCCCACTCAGTTTATCAGCGCCATATATACAAAACTCATATTATGAGATGATTATTAAAACAACACAGAAAAGAAAAGAATCAGAAACAGAGGCCAGGAAGACTATCTTAGAACATCATTATTAAATTAATGCCAAATTCTTCTAAGTAAAATTTCATTTGCTCAGGTTTTAAATAGTATTTGTATAACACACAATCTTCTCATTGGTTCAAATTAGTATTCTTCTACCAAAACAAACAATGTAGTAAAGGAGATCAGAATTCTTTACTGTTATTTAATCTTATCTCATCTGGTGTTACTTCTAAAAATGTTGTTAATGACCAAATGGGAGCAAAACAATCTGTGTCCACTACCTGCTCAGATAAATTAACAAAATGGGGATAATTGCGGAAGTTCTCCATCCTTATTCATGATAGTCCTGCACTCCCACACCCAGCAGTCATAACTGACATCTACCAGTCTCTGAAAGCCAGTGCCCTTTCGTGCCTCAATCTCCACAAACATCCACATGCTTCCAAGTCCCTCTTTTAAATACCCAGATAGAACTGTCTTATAAGAAATTATTTATCTTGGCTTTGAGCAATAAATGGTAATTTTGAGCATTATCCAGTTGAACTTGATTTCTATTCTAATTATCAGTTCTGTGTCATGTTGAGTTGGCACATGCCATGGCAGCAGAGGACCAGGAACAATTCCTGAATGTAACTGCAGCTAATAAAAGGTTTTTTTTTTTTTTTCCTCCCTCGAACTAGAGACTCTCAAAGAAGGTCCATATCAACAAAAGAAAACAGTTAAACTCTAGATCCTGTGGCCTAGTCTGGGTCCAAATGCAATGAGATGGCCCGGCGGTGTGCTATGTGGCATGATATTTATTACTTTACACCTCTTAACAATAAGATCTAATGTAAATACAAAGACATTTAACTAATTAACAAACAAACACATCAAAATTTTACAAGAAAAAAAAATTGTAGTCTCCTAATTCTTTTTAGACTCTGGAAATATGGAATTTCTTTACTATGTAAGTTTACAAACATCACCTAGAATTCATTGTATTTCAATAATTTTGCTGGTGGTTTTACAAACTTAAGTTTTGAACCAATGAACTTTTAGAGAATATACTTATGCTGTCTGTTTTCTATGAATTGATTACAAGAATAATGTTCAGTGTGCTTTTCAAACTTTGAGCCAATTTGCATCGCCTGCCTGTGTTCAAGTAATAACTAAGCACTAAAGAAAGCAATATAATAAAGAAGAGCATGCAAATAATGGAATTTAATGAAACACTGTGCAATGATAATGAAGAAGTGATGTTTGCTCTAAAACATGAAACCAACCTTTGCTAAATCAAAACAATACAGTATTTGAAAAGAGAATATTTATCAAGTATTCTTCCCATTGCCTTTGGTTGGAAAACACCCTTACTTAGGCTTTCAAGTCTCTTATGAGCATGTTGATTTATCTGAAAAAAAGAATTAAACACATTTTATATATGTTATTGCTGAGCTCATTTATTTGTGTTTAAAGGCTATTTCATTTCTGGAAACCACATACATATCATTTTAAATTGACAAAGCTTGAATTTGCCTTTGTAAATAGCAGATCTTAATCCCTTCATAAACAAGTGATAATTAAATGACAATAATTATTAAAATGTCTATCCCTCCATCCAGGTTCTAAACTCAGTTCTTCAATTGCTGGGTCCTGAATGAAATTAAGTGATGAGTTTGATATTTTGGAGTCATTTCTTTGCAATCATGGTATATATTTTATTAATTTTACAGATTAAAATTGTGCTGTGAAGTGAAGCATTTTTATAAATTTTAAAATACTTTGTCTGCTCATAGCAGCTTACAATAGGGCTCTATGAAACCCACATCCATAAATAATAGCCTCAAAACTTAACAAATATGTCCACTATGAAGCTGCAAGGTTTTGATTTCAGAAAACATACCATCTGCCTTCATGAGGAATCCTTGTGATAATGGAAGGAAACTGGAAATAATCATTCTATAACAGATTCTTGGTCCTGTTTCTCATAGTAAGGATACATAACTGAAAGTATCCTTTAACTCTTTATAGGATGCTGGTCCATTGCCGGCCACACTTTGGCACAAAGTCAAACTCACTTATCGTGTATAATTTAGAGTCACAAAATGTGTCACTAAACAATGCATTCCATCAGTGTCAGTGGTTCTTTGTGTGAAGAAAAACATTCTAACATTTGAGCAAAATATGAATTCAACAAGTTTTTCAACTATGTCCCATGTTCTTGTTCAGGAAATGTATTTTAAAAGAGCAGGGCTCTACTTTAAATTCCTTCACAATTTTAAACACTTTTGTCATGTCACCTCTTAATCTCTTATGTGCTTAACAGAAAAGATTAATCTTCTTTGTTCTTTCTTCATAACCACACTTCTCAGTCCCAGAATCAGCCTAGTCACCCTTCTTTGGATTTTTCTCTATTGCTGATATATTTTTCTTTTTGTAATATAGCTCCAAAACTGTATACACATTACACTGGAATAGGCATAATTTATGTTGCATAGGTTAAAAGTGTACAATAGCTATTTGTATTATATTTTTCACCTATTAAATGACTGTTAGCTAATTATCATAATACATTTGTACTAGCCGAAGCCGCGGGTGTAAGAATAACTGTACGGAAAGCGGTGAAAGGAATTCAGTATAACAAAGGCTTAGGAAACCACCTTGCAGTATACTAAAATAGCAAGGAGCAAAAATGCCAATGTGAGACAGTACCTTCCTGTAGCGAGCTACGAAAACATAGACATATATAGATAGGCGCATTCACTGTGTTGCCCAGTCGACACGATAAGTCAGCGCGTCCACCAAGTTCAGTGGTAAAAGTGCCATTTAAACTAATACAGGTGAGGCGTGGAAACTGGGTTTTCTGATGAAAAAACAATAATGTTTTAAACAGTATGGTTTACATACAACAGATTTTGAAGAATCATTTGCGTACAATTATTTATATCCATTTATACACTAATAGCAATTATTAAATAATTATTATTATTATTAATTATTATTATTAAATAATTTCTCCCAGTATAAGTAACATTTCTCAGACTGCTTTCTTCCATCTCGAAACATTTCTAGACTTCTTCCTGTTCTTAAGCAACACAGTACTAAAGTATTGGTTAATTCCTAGTCACCTCACGTATGGATTACTGTAATGGTATTCTATTTGTCATCCCACAAAACATATCTATAGCTTACAATTTATTCAAAATTCTGCTACCAGGATAATAACCTGCTGTTCTAAATCCACTGAACATACTACACCTATTCTCTCTCAACTTCACTTCCTCCCTGCTAACTACAGAATACAATACTAAATACAGTTGATTCCGGTTAATTGGACCACCAGTTAATTGGACCAGCAACTTATTGGACGAATCCTAAAGAACCGAAACAGATCATATTACATAAGCCTAATATTGTTCAGCTTATTTGGACCAAAATTCCGTTTAACCCGGACCAAAGAGCGTGACGAGAGAAATGAAAAAAAAGCCACAGAGTGGCCTGCAGAAGCGGATGTAAAGCGGGTCAGCGACATCGGGAGGATCCTGAGCTCCCCAGGAGGTATGCTTTTATCAAAAGGTCAGGAAGTGGAAAATTTTTACCAAGTGCAAACCAGTGGGGGTGAACATGCCTGCCCTTTCTTTCCTAAAACGGACGCCAGTAGTTGGTGACATGAAGTCGAGCATAAACAAGAGTGTCCGTGCAGGGAATTCTTCCTGTCAATCAGGATTAAAGTTTCTGGAGAAAGCTTTTGCTTCAAAAGTCAAACTGGGCAGCTTTTAGTGCTGAAGCTTTGAATGCGAGACATTTTGTTGCTCTCATGACCTCCACATCAGAACTTTTGTCTGTGAGACTTGCGTGTCTTGTCTCCCCTGCCAAAATGCCATGGTGGGGAATTGAGCGTTAGCTGAAAAAATTGATTTCCTGGATCAGATCAGGCACAACCACCAAACACTAGTCAAGCGTCGGTTGGTTGAAATTACCGGCTAGCAAAGCTACAATTTGCGCTTGTTAAAACAAGAGAATGAGCTGCGAGAAGAATGGGCACAATGTGAAAAGGCGGCAGGAACTTCTCAAAAGCAGGCGTGAAAGCAAGGATCAGATGTCGATGAGGCCCTTAATGAATGGTTTGCCATTGTTATTGGACGAGTGTGCTGATAAGCGGCCCAATGTTAAAGTGCAAAGCAGAAGAACTCAGCTAAAAAGCTTTGCCGATGATTTCAAAGCTACGGACGGTTGGTTGTCTGATGGAAATCTAGACATGACATAAAATTCAAGAAAGCACATGGCGAGAAAGAAAGTGCTGATGGTGCAGGTGTTTGAAAATGGAAAGTAAAACAAAACTTCCCAAGATTCCTGAAAAATTCCAAGCAGATGACATCTACAATGCTGATGAAACCGGGCTGTTATGCGTGCCACACTGGGCGGCTTCTTAAGTTACAATTATGTTGTATTCTCTGGCTCCAAAAAGTGATGGATCCGTTAATGTCTTGTGCTGCTCAAACATGTCAGGAGCGGACAAGAGGAAGCTGTTGGTTATAGGAAAAAGAGCCGAGCCTCTCTGCTTTAAGGGACTTAAAATGGACAGTTTACCAGTTGTGTATCATGCAAATAGAAATGAGTGGATGACATCTGAACTTTTAAAGAATGGCTGAAGGACTGGGACAGAGGCTACAAAGCCAGTCGAGAAAACTGTTGTTTCTTCTAGACAATTGTCACACGTCCTCATTTAGATTGCTTGAAGAACATCCAACTGGAATTTCTACCTCCCAGGACCACAGCTTTGGTGCAGCCAATGGACATGGGCATCATCAAAAATTTGAAGATCTTTTACCGTGCAAGGTTGGTTAATTATGTCCTTGAAGCAACTGAAGAAAATTTGCTGACCTCATCGTCAACAGCAACAGAAGTCGTCGAGTCAACATCTTACAAGCAGTTACATTTGTGGCCGATAGCTGGCGAAAAATCAGCAGTGAGACAATTCAGAACTGTTTTCTCACAGTGGCTTTAGGCATTTGGTCTTGCAGATGGATGTGGACATGCCGATTGAGAGTGAAAAGAATGATGAAAATGTGGAACTTCAACAGGTCGAAAATTACGAAAATTTTTTATCTATCGACAACGAGCTTCACTGCTGAGATAAAAATGAAGATTACGATGCTTCAATTGTTGCTCGAATTGCAGCGAAACGCATGATAGCATCGGAAGACCAGGAAAGTGATGATGATGACCCTAATGAGTTAGTGCAAGTGACAACACAGGATGCCAGGAAATGCATTGAAAATTTGTGCGCTATTTCATGCAGGAGGGAAATGAAAGGCAGTCCCATTGATCGTTAGATGTTTGTGGTGATTTTGTTCAAGTGCAGTGCATCAACAGAATGCGTCAGATCACACAAGACAAGTTCTTCAAACGTTGACTGGAATTTGGTAATGTAACCTTTTTTATTGTGCTTCGCATGCTGAGTGTCGTGTAGATCGTTTAGAAGAATTTGTATATTTCTTTTTCAATAAACAAAGTTGTAAGCAACCGTACATGTACATAGTTCTTGTTTGTACAATCGCCATACAGGTGTGCAGTACAATAAAAGTCATAATGACATTTTAATATGTTACTTATAGCATGTCCTGTCTTGGTTGCACATGTATAGGGCATGTTTGTGTATCGGACCAGCCGGTTATAGGACCAAAATGATCGCGTCCGATGTGGTCCGATTAACAGGAATCGACTGTACCGCTCTTAACATTTAAAGCTCTCCACAACCTCACTGATCTCTACAACCTGACAATCGTCTAGCTCACTCTGATTCTCATTTGCAGCTGTACTTTATACCACACATCAAACTCTGTGCTATGGGAGCTCGGCGTCTCTCATATACTTTGTACATCAAGCTTGATTCAATAACACATTTTAAAACTACCCTCAAAACTTATCTTTTCAAACTGGCATACCAATTGTGAATTTTGCACTGTTACTGCCAGTTATCTTTGTTTGTTTGTTAGTTGTTGCTGTATGATCGAGGCGCCCGTGGCGTGGGCGTAGGATTAGAGATGGGCGGGGCTCTGTCGTGCGTATCCCATTGTCTTAGAGTTGGTGGGTGGGGCTCTGTGAGTTGGCAGGTGTGGCTCTCTCTGTCTTGCGTGCGCTCTCGGTCTTGCTTGCGCTCACTGTCTTGCGTGCCCTTAGTGAATTATATATATAGATGTGAAAATAATCATATTCTGCATACTGTCAGAATTCATGGTATTTTCTTAAGGTTTGTCTAGTCATTGATTATACAATTTCTAAAATAATGAGATATTCTCAAACTTACTTAATCCAATTCAGGGTGATTTTTTTAATTAAAAATAACCTTCAAAACTCTGTGTAAATCATAAACCACATAATTGAGTACACCCACTCAGTTGCCAATTTATTAGGTGTGTAGTACTTAGTGGGACCCCCTTCTGCCTAAATAACAACCTGAATTCTTTGAAGAATGGATTCATGAAGGTGCTGGAAACATTCCATAGTGATTTTTCCTTGCATCTTGATAGCATCCTTTAGATTTTACAGTCATAATTTCATGCTGTACAGTTTCGTTTGACCTCATTTTCAAAGTGCATTATTAGATACGATTACAGGACTCTACAGTCTATGGGTAAACTGAAGTCACTGCCATGTTTGTGGAACTACAGTAGCCTTTTTACATGTCACTTTATCCTGCTGGAAACAATCACTTAAAAATGGATTGTCTACCTCCATAAAGAGATGGAAATGGTTATTAACTGTGCATAAGTGTAATAAAGCATTCAAAGCATTCACAGCTAGTATTGTGAGGTCTAATGTATGCCAAGAAAATATTTTCAAAACCATTACATGTCCACCACCACCATGTACTGTTGACATGAGACAAGGAGGAATAATGGATACATTTTTTACTTTTTGAGCTATTAATAGCATATTTGGACTCTTATCTTCTTATCACAGAAGAAATCAATATTCATCAGACAAGGGGACATTCTTCCAATATTCAATGACAAAGCTAGGTGAACACGTGCCAACTGTACCCTTGCTTTTCTATTCTTAATTACACCTGTGGAACCTGGCATAGTCTTCATTGCCCATCTTCTTCAAAGTCTGACATTTTGTGCGTTGAGAAAGATAGATAGATTTACATTTACTTATTTGGCTGACACCTTTATCCAAGGTGACTTACAACATTTATTATACAATTGTTTGCATTTCTTTTGGTTTTGCAGTTGGAGCACAGGCAGATCAAGTCCCATGGTCATGGGATTTGAACTGAAAACCTCTGGGTTTGACGTCCAAAGCCTTAACCACTACACCACATTACCTGCCTTAGGAGATAGACAGAGAGGTAGAACTTTTAATTGTACCCTGGAGAAATTGTGGCTTTTTACAGAAGCTCTTCAAATAAGTAAATAGATAAAATACATACAAGTATATACACACATACTATAGTATGAACACACACCAGAAAGAAGGACAAAATTGGAAGAAATTAGGAAGAAAAGAAAAAATTCTTACATGGCTGTGACATTCACAGTGCGGCATAATGCACGCATATTGTTGTTGGTATAAAGGACTCCCAGTAATGTTCCTTGAATCATCTCTGCTGAATAATTTGTTGACTAAAAGTACTTAGTGTTATTGTGTCAGAGAGATGATATGCAGCATTGTTCACTTCTCCACTCTGCTACCAAAGGATCCATAGTACATTCTATAGCTGAGCTTGCCATTTTAATATAAGCATGTAAACTTAAGGTGACCCAGCATTACGAATATTTTTGCAAGCTTCAGGGATTCTAGTGTTAATCAGCTTGTTAATTCAATGGGTCTCTCTTGATGTGATGTTACCAGCCCAGCATACCACAACACAAAAGATTGCACTGGCCATCACAGGGCTGTAGAAGATGTGAAGGGTGTCACTACCTGCATTAAAGGTCTCCTAAGAAAAATGAGCCTGTTCTGTCCTTTTATATACATCCTCTATGTTACAAGACCAGTCCAACCTGTCATTGATGTGGAGTGCAAAATGCTTGTCGGTAGACACTCCTGAATAGTGATCGGACATAAGGGCTCTTTAATGTGGCAAAAGTCAATAATCAATTTCTTGGTTTGGCTGATTTTAAAGTGCAGACAAACCAAGTTCTCCACCTGACTCCCATACTGTGTTTCATCCCTGCATCAATACACCATATAAGTACAGAATCATCTGAGAATTTCTGAAAATGACATAACATGGTGTTATATTTATAGTTATAAATCAATTCCCACACACTTCCGTTGTAAAGTGTATTTTGAATATGTGTACCCTTTCTATTAGTTTATGTGTCTTGCCATTTTCCTCATTAATGAGGCACAGTTGCCCAAATAACTGCTGCTAACTGGGTATTGTATGTGTATGATAATCATTATAGTATGTGAAATTCCCAGGAGAGTAGCTGTTTCAGGGATGCCTGAACCATCACATCTGGTCCCAACAGTCATAACACTGCCAAAGTTGGTCAAATCATATGTCCGCTGGTAGCAGTGTTATTTAGCTTTTTTTAACTATCTATCCAAGATACCCTGTATTAAGTCAACCTGAGAGGATTTAAATATAAGTAAATTAAAAGCATGAGTAGGAGATCAAGGGATTAGAAAGTGAAGCAAAATGCTGCTAAAGTTTCATCAAAGTCTAAGCCAATCTCAAATTCACAATACAGCCTGTCACAGACTTTGAGTTGGAAGAGATGGGCAAAGGAATGGATCAGCCAGGGCCTTACGCTGCAGCAGTGGCTCTAGCCAACAGCAAATGTGGGAGCAAAATTGGGAGTGAGGCAGGCAACAAGAATTTGCCAGTCTCCGGCAAGTTATTGGAACCAAGGATGGCCTCTGCATTCCCTCTCTCATCTAATACCAACACCCCTTGTGAGTGGACAGCATCAACTACAACAGGATACATAACTCCACCTTTGGAACACGGAGACAATGGAAGCAAGCTATCTGAGCTGAAGGCATTGATTACTGCACTTGTGGTAGAAATAAATGATGTTAAGGAGGATGTAAAGCAGGGCATATGCAAGAGAATTAAGATAACATTTAACAGAACAGACAAGCTGCTAGCTTCCATGTTCAAATTGCAATGTATAAAAACTAAACTTGGTGTAAAGCAACGCACATTCTCATCCTAGGTCAATCTTATGCATATGCACATTTGGGCTCAGTTTTGCAAACTGGCGGCACCAGTGTCAAAGCAGTGCTACTGTTCCTGATGTGGTTTTATCAAATACCCTGAAATTAACCGCATATTGTTTTTTAGTTTAGGCATCTGATTGTAATCAACCTGTAACAATATAATGATGCACGGAATGGCCAAACTATTCCAAATACCATAACTGCTTTAGGTTTGTTACTCTTAGTGCACCAATAATTTAACCCATTGTATCTGAGCGGGGAATCATAGCTATACAACAGCTGATCGGAAAGCTCTATGGCAGATTGTTTCAAGAGTGGAGAAAATTATCGGGTTACAGCATTTAGCACATGCTGCCTCAGCCATGCGCACAGTCTATTTAAACTTCACCCATTCGGCAAACGCTTCAGAGCTTTATCTGCATGAACCTTGCCGAGAAACAGTTTCATCCCAAAAGCTCTAAAAACACTCAATCAGTCCATCAAGTGCTCCCGGTAGAACTGTTTGTACTTTTAAGTACAATTACCTCAATGTAAACTTCCATTGCAGTTGTAATATTATATAAGCTGAGCCACTTATGCTTTCTGTGGTAGCCAGCCGGGACACAGACAGGCAGACACCGTCAATGTCACCCAACACACATTTATTATACATCTGATCTATTTACAATAGTGCCACACAACCCCAAAGTCCAGGCCACCAGTCCAATGCCTTATACTCTTCAGGCCACCTTCTTGCCTCCTCCAAGACGTCGTCCTACTTTGTTGGAGAATTAGTGACGTTGGAAAGTTCAATATGGCGGCCAACAGTGGCGTCATACCACTGAAATAAGTACGTACATCGGTTTTGGTTAGCACAGGAAAACTGCCTACCAAATTTCGTGAAGATGGGGTCAGCCTTCTATCTACAGGAAGTTTGAGAATTAGTGATGTTGGAAAGTTCAATATGGCGCCAACAGTGCCGTCATACCACTGAAATAAAATGCATACATCGGTTTTGGTTAGCGCAGGGAAGCCGCCTACCAAATTTCGTGAAGATGGGACCATAAATAAGAACCTTCAACATTCATTTCGAAATAAAACCTGCTTAACTTTTGTAAGTAAGCTGTAAAAGCGGAAGTTGGAGAATTAGTGATGAGTCAGTGAGTGGTGAGTGAGTGAGTCAATCAGTCAGTCAGTCAGTCAGTCAGTCAGTGAGGGCTTTGCCTTTTATTAGTATAGATATGAACAAACACTCACAAAATTATAATAGCTGGAGACTTTAATTGTGAGAGAGAAGTGTGCTTTTATTCAAGAATAAAACTGAATAACAAAAAATTCAAGTGACAACAACATACTAAGAAGACATGATTCACCAGTGTTTGTGTGTCTGGATATACCCCTTGTGAAGGATGGCCGGCCATTTATCCCGGCCAATACCCCCAAGCCGCCAGGTGGAGCCCTCCTTGCAGCGTGGAGGTCCCCAGAAGACCAGCAGGGCATCATGGACATTGGAGTTTTTATGCAAAGCCCTGCTGGATGTGTGGGGCCACAGGAGGAGATGCAGGGCGGACCGAGGGAACTTCTCGTGCCCTGTGACCCGGAGGTTCGCACAGGAAGCGCTCGGACTTCCAGGTTGAAGAAAAGGACTATTTACCCTGACTAATAAGGACTTGTGGACTGTTGGGCAGAAACACTTCCGGGTCAGGAGATATAAAAGGACTGTGGGAGCTCCCAGACGGAGAGCTGAGCTGGGTGGAAGGGTGGCAACCCGTCTGGGAGCTGGAGGATTGTATTATTGTGGTTTATTGTTTGTTAATGAGTATTGTGGTGGAGAGTGTGCTTTGTGCACTGTGGCGACAAAATAAAGTCAACTTGAGGACTTTTACCTGGTGTCTGGAGTCGTGGACAGGTTCAAGGGAGAGCGCCCCCTATCGTTCACACTCTTCAGTGATATGTTTTACAGGTACAAACTTTACACCTGCTGTTACAGACTGAAATCAAAGGCTTCTTCTTTTTGGGCATATAAACCATCAGCATGGCACTGCCAGATCTAATCACTACAGTGGAATGTTATTGTCTTCAAATAAAATTAAAAGAAAAAAGGTAAACCTCTTAAACATGTCTGCATATTATATGTAATGAATTGCAACACCATGGTTGGCTTAATGGAGCTATTTGCATTAAAGGTCAGATGTACCTACTGAGTGTATATACAAATGACATACTGTTTTGTCACAATAACTTTACATCCCGACAAATAAATTAAGTATAAAAAAAAACATACAGACATATATATATATATATATATATATATATAAAATATGCAAAGGTAATATCTGTTTTTAAAAAGATACTAATCTTCTCAGTGTACAGCAAATTAAAACATTCAAATAGGTTTTAGATTTATTTGAATATTTTAAATGCATACTCAGTATTAGTTCACAACCTGTGAAATGTCAGCATTGCTTGGAGTAGCGTAAAGGTTTTGAAGCAA
>NW_024379943.1:0-7166 GCF_016835505.1 Polypterus senegalus
GTTTTTGTTAGTCCAAGTGTGGCAGTGTGTGCACAGCCATTTTAAGATCTCTCCAGAGATGTTCAATCGGATTCAAGTCTGGGCTCTGGCTGGCCACTCAAGGATATTCACAGAGTTGTCCTGAAGCCACTCCTTTGATATCTTGGCTGTGTGCGTAGGGTCGTTGTCCTGCTGAAAGATGAACCGTCGCCCCAGTCTGAGGTCAAGAGCTCTGGAGCAGGTTTGCATCACAGGATGTCTCTGTACTTTGCTGCAGTCATCTTTCCTTTATCCTGACTAGTGTCCGGGTTCCATCCCCTAATATGATGCTGCCACCACCATGCTTCACTGTAGGGATAGTATTGGCCTATGATGCGGTGCCTGGTTTCCTCCAAACGTGATGCCTGGCATTCACACCAAAGAGTTCAATCTTTGTCTCATCAGACCAGAGAATTTTGTTTCTCATGGTCTGAGAGTCCTTCAGGTGCCTTTTGGCAAACTCCAGGCGGCTGCCATGTGCCTTTTACCAAGAAGTGGCTTCGTCTGGCCACTCTACCATACAGGCCTGATTGGTGGATTGCTGCAGAGATGGTTGTCCTTCTGGAAGGTTCTCCTCTCTCCACAGAGGACCTCTGGAGCTCTGACAGAGTGACCATCGTGTTCTTGATCACCTCCCTGACTAAGGCCCTTATCCCCCGATCGCTCAGTTTAGATGGCCGGCCAGCTCTAGGAAGAGTCCTGGTGATTTCAAACTTCTTCCACTTACGGATGATGGAGGCCACTGTGCTCATTGGGACCTTCAAAGCAGCAGAAATTTTTCTGTAACCTTCCCCAGATTTGTGCTTGGAGACAATCCTGTCTCGGAGGTCTACAGACAATTCCTTTGACTTCATGCTTGGTTTGTGCTCTGACATGAACTGTCAACTGTGGACCTTCTATAGACAGGTGTGTGCCTTTCCAAATCATGTCCAATCAGCTGAATTTACCACAGGTGGACTCCAATTAAACATCTCAAGGATGATCAGAGGAAACAGGATGCACCTGAGCTCAATTTGGAGCTTCATGGCAAAGGCTGTGAATACTTATGGACATGTGCTTTCTCAATTTTTTTATTTTTAATAAATTTGGAAAAATCTCAAGTAAACTTTTTTCACGTTGTCATTATGGGGTGTTGTGTGTAGAATTCTGAGGAAAAAAGTTAATTTAATCCAGTTTGGAATAAGGCTGTAACATAACAAAATAGCACAAAGCGTAGAAAAAATGATGCGCTGTGAATACTTTCCGAATGCACTGTATATGCTGAGCTGAAGGAACTTTCAGAGACCAAAGACAACATCCACTTCCTGCAGGTGAGAGCCACACTTACAGGAAATCCAAGCAGACTGGGGTGTGTGGAACCTGAGAACATTTAGAAAGAAATTTAGAAGACAGAAGGTTAATACATCATGGCAAGAACAGGCCTTTCTACCCATCACACAGTGTCTTTTCAAATTCCCCTAATATTATCAAAATGTACAAAAGTCTCTGAGTTTCTGCTTCCATCTGCACTTTTCCATGTATCTACACTTATCTGTGTCAAGAAATAGATTTGCATGAAGTCTGTGCTCAGGTAACTTTATTTTAAAAGATGCCACCTGACAAAAGATGACATACAGTAAACTCCCTTAATATTTTTAAACCCCTCTGTCATGTCACCTCCTAATTTCTCCATCATAAAACTCATAAGATTCAGATCCTTCAGACCCCACAGTTCAGTCTCATCTCTCATCTCTGGATTTTCTCTTGTGCTGATAGGTCATTTCTCTAATATGGAGCCCAGCACCACACACAATATTCCTGATGTGGACTCCGGATATGGAGATTCTCTTCTTGACTCATACTTCACACATCACAGGCGCTATATAACTCAGCTTCTCACTAGCCTTCTCTACTCTGTCTATTTGAGTTGGTGACGAGCACACAGTGGTGAACAAGTCTTCATCACGTTACACTTTCTAGTGCAGACCTTCCATTGTGTTATTATGCTGAGAGCTTTCTTACTACATGTATAATTTTTTAATTTCATAATTAATTTCATCTCAGTACTCCAATGAGCCCAATGTCTTTCTTTCTGTGTCATGTCAGTTCTTCACCTGTCTGCCCGCTGTCCCCCCTTATCTACATTCTGCTGTCTCGGCTCTCACTGAGTCCTGCATTAAAGCTTCTTTAAAGTCAAGTCGATATCTTATGTCCCTCTACACTGAAATACTCTGACATTCATAACCAATAAATGAATGAGAGGTGATCTACACATTTAAATCCATGGTGACTGCCAATCACACTTGTGGCGTTGACACATAACGTATTTAACTGGTTTGTCTTCTGTCTCTCTGTTGTGTCGTCCTTAAATTGAAACCTATCTTCATCTGGGGCATGTATAAAAACTGGAAAAATTAAAATAGGCATTTTGGGAAGATTTCAATAGTGAGGACCTTTGTGCAGTTTGATAAGTTGTAAGGACTTCTGGGAGATTGCTATGGTGATAGATGCCATACTACAGTTAAATAAGGAACATAAAAGATAAAGAAAGGGATGAAACAGACACAGACCATCTAAGACTAGTAAGATGATTGCCTCATTCGGGGATTGAGTCCTCTTTTGTTTTGGAAGTGCTCACCTCAAAGAATTTCTAAACATAGCTGTTACTGACCTGACAAGGTACATCAAGAAATGAAGAGGACTGTTTGTAGGATCAAGACTGGGTTAGCTGTATACAATATTTATACTCTGGGACAGTACATCTGGAGACTGAGAAAAAGATCAACAATTCACATCAGGAGTGACAAACATGTGTGTCATTGTGTGTTGTCTACCATCTAACACTTTTCCTCGCGTTATTTGCATATTCTGTATTTATTGGGGGTGTTGGGTTACTGATCCAGGTGTTGTCATTTACTTTTCTGACTTACTTTAATTAGTTCATCATATTTAATTGGTCAGTATCACAGGAATAGGTCTGAGATCAGTTTTACTTGTAATCCAAATTAAATACATCACTTAGTGTATTGTAGCGTTATCATCTGTGATAGGGTGAAGCATCATACATTGATCCATTAAAGATCTTCTAAGAAATGGTTTGTTTAGTTGGTCCTCTCTGATGTCTCATTCCATCTTCTTTCCAGACGCAGACTCTTCTATCTTGCTGTGTCCTTCCTACTGATGGAGACTCGCTCAGCTTCAATGTCATTGCTGATGTCTCTTCAGAGGACCTGAGAAGGGAGCTTTCATGTCTGAAAAACATTCTGGAGAAGATCACGCAGTGAGACATCATGACATTGACATCAGATACAGCGTCTTCGAAGAAGAAGAGTGACGATAAGCGGACATTGAGTTGTGAGATGCATGAAGAAGGCTTGCGCTTTTACATTTAATTAGGATGTTTTATTATATATTTATAGATTTTTGATGTTTGTACACTGCTTAGTGTTTCTGCACTCAGATTTTATGCTTAATTGCTTGTCATTTTCTGGTTTATTTAAACTGCAGTGCTTTTGTAATACGTGTTTAATAATTCAACTAACATTGCACAGTGTCATTCTTCTTTATATCTTTTAATTTTTAGGTCGTGAAGCTCCAGTTCTCACCCTACAGCCCCCTGAGCCTTGCCAGAGAGGCGAATTTTTACAATGTGAGTTTGTGCTTTGACTGAACAGATCATCACAATTGAAATTGTTTCTCTTTTAATATCTCAAGTATATGAAATACAATATGAAAGTGTAACCAGCAGAAAGAGCCACGTGAGTGTCATGTGACTGAAGAGAAGAAAGTGTGGGGGTGGGTCCTAAGACCAGTGCATTATGGGAGAGAGAGACTCAGGAAGAGAATCACCAAAGCAGTCTGCTGGACTTGAGTCTCTGAAGGATCAGGTGACCAAACATGAAATAAAAATGAAATCCTGAGGACTACGCCAGCTGTTCCTGTCACTCAAGTCCAACCACCATTTATATTTTCCTTTTTTTTCTTCTTGCTTTGTTCTTTCTGTTTTCCAGTCTCGTCATTCTGTTGCTTTTCTATTTCAGTTGTTCCCTTATAATTTTGCTAATAATGGTTTATTTATACAGAACACTCCATGTAACGAAAGAGGCCCAATGTTCATCACACACACACAAATGTATTTAAATTACCATTAACATACGCATATACAGTAATGTGACAAGGTAAGTACACCCCTTAATTTTTTTTTTTCTTAATCCTATCTAGAATATTAAGATTTGGTCTTCATTTTAACAGCATTTATAGATACTTAATAAAGTTATTGAAATGAAGAAAGAAATTTCCATTTTGCAATAATTTATTCCATGAAAAGTGACCAGACGTCCAATTTGCGTCTGTTAAATCCCCCCTTGACTCTAATAGCTGACATTGCCCCTGACGTTGCCATTCCCTCTGACTGTCCAGCAGTCACTAACGCCAACTGAGATGTTTATTCCTCTCCTCCATTCAGAATTCTGTCAGCTGTGTGACGTCTCAGGGGTGTCTTGGGTGCACAGCTCATTTCAAATCCCCCAGAGCATCTCGATGAGATTCAGTTCTGGACTTTGACTTGGCCATTCTAGAAGACTCCATTTCTTTCCTCAAATGTGACCTTATGGCATTTATCGTAATTCTAGAATTTTATTTTTCATTCACACAGATTCTGTCCAATCAGATGAACTCTTTACTGTCAATGGCGTACATTTGCATCTTGTCAGCACAGCTCCTAATTGGTTCTTATTAATTGTCAGTGCGGTGCAATGCCACCAGTCATTTTCTTTTGTATCCTTTCAGACTTCTGTCCACTCACACTGGACCTCAACACGGCACACAGAGACATTCATCTGTCTGAATGGAACAAGAAAGTGACATGTGAGAGGACAAAGCCTGAATATCCTGATAATCCTGACAAATTTGACTACTGGGAACAAGTTCTGTGGAGAGAGGCTCTGACTGGGACTCGCTCTTACTGGGAGGTGGAGTGCACTGGAGACTGGATTCTGATTGGAGTTGCATATAAAAGGCTGAGCAGGAAAGGAAAGGACAGGGAGTGCAGCCTGGGAATCAACGACAAGTCCGGGAGTTTGCTGTGTGCTGATTCCCAGTATGCTGTGCGTCACAACGATGAGGAAACTTTCATCAGCGCCCCCTACAGCCCCAGAATAGGTGTGTATCTGGACTGGCCTGCCGGCTCGCTGTCATTTTATAGTGTCTCACACATAATGACCCTCCTGCACGGGTTCAACACCTCCTTCGCTGAGCCCCTCTATCCAGGGTTTGGTTTTTGGCTTGATTGTAAGTCCTGTCTAAAAATCTGCCATCTGACACTATGTGAACACTGATCAGTACCCTCGACCGGTCATTTGATGTCCCCACCAATGCAGATCCTCTTTGTGTTTGTAGTTTGGGTCAAAATGAACTTTACAGGATGGGTGGGTGGGCAGCACCTCTGTTATTGACTTTGTGGATGAGAATGCAGGATGAGTGTGGATGTCAGGGTCTCCATTATTATTGGGTCTGAGTAGCCAATTGGGTCATAGTGAGAGTGGTGACACCTCAGGCCTACAAATTCCAGTCTGACCAGCAGGGGCCACTGTTGGCTCAAAGTTATATGTGCTTTAGGCTGACACTAGAACAACTGCTGTGGCCCATGAGTGTCACTGAATGTCACCGGCTACGTAGGACAGGCATGTGGTCCTGCTGGAACAGCACTACTGAAAGGCACATGTAGACTGAGTATGAAGAGCTCCTCAATGGTGACAGTATGTAGGAGCACAAAGTGACAATGTGACTTGCGTGTCGTCCTCTCAGTTTGCAATTTGTGCAACTCCATTATTAACTCAGGGATCCATCACTTCTGAAAGAACACACTGTGTGTGTCTGACGATGAGGACTCACCGGTCAGTCAGATGTCGACCATACAGACAGAGTCACTTGATGTCACGTTAGACATTAAACTGCACCTCCTCCTCCCTTGACCCCAGAACTTTCACTACTGCGTACCCTGGAAACTCCAACATCCTCAGAAAATGAATTGTTGGTCAGCTGACAGACACTCGAAAAGCGAATTAAAAAGAGAGCACTGGTTGGTTAGGGTTAGGGCTGCTCTGAATTTTACACCAGCAATGATATAGATAGATAGATAGATAGATGAATGTAGATAGATAGATAGATAGATAGATAGATAGATAGATAGATAGATAGATAGATAGATAGATAGATAGATAGATAGATAGATAGATAGATAGATGAATGAATAGATAGATAGATAGATAGATAGATAGAACCCCAAATCAGAAAAAGTTGGGACAGTGTGTGGAAAATGTGAATAAAAAAATAGAGCAGTCATTTACAAATTTCCCTTAACTTTTATTTGATTGCAGACAGTATGAACACAAGATAATTCATGTTTTTTTGGTCAACATCATTTGATTTGTAAATAAATATCCATTCTTGCCATTCAGGCTTGCAATACATTTAAAAAAATAGTTGAGATGGGGGCAATTCAGGGCTAGTAATGAGGTATAATAACTAAATAATGATGTGATTTGAAACTGGTGATGTTAACAGGTGACTGCAATCTTGATTCGGTACAAAAGCAGCATCGAGGAAAGGCCTACTCCTTTAGGAGCAAAGATGGGCAGAGGATCGCCAGTTTGCCACCAAGTGCGGGCAAAAATCTTTGAAATGATGAAGAAAAACGTTTCTCAAAGACAGATAGGAAGAGATTTGGGCATTTCTCCATCTACAGTGCATAACATAGTGAAAAGAATCAGGGAATCTGGAGAAATTACCGTCGCGAAAGGCCAAGGGCGCAAGCCTAAACTGAATGGCACTGCATTAAAAACCGTCATTCATCAATAAATGATATAACTGCGTGGGCTCAGGACTACTTCAGGAAGTCACTCTCAAGCACTACAGTACGTAGTTACATTAGGAAATGCCAGCTAAAACTGTACTGTGCCAAAAGGAAACCGTACATAAATAGTGTCCAGAAGCGCCGTCGACTTCTCTGGGCTCGGAAGCATCTGGGATGGTCCATTGTGCAGTGGAAACGGTATTGTGGTCAGACAATTGGTTTTCACATCTTTGGAAGAAATGGGCGTGTGCTAACAAGAGGAAGGACCATCAGACTGTTACAGATACAAGTCAAAACAGTTGGCCATGGTATGCCT
>NW_024379944.1:0-8128 GCF_016835505.1 Polypterus senegalus
CCCCTTTAGTGGGGGTATGTTTGTTTACCATGGCTAATTTCCCATGCTTTCCTTACCCAACTGAAAGAAAGAAAGAAAAAAAGAAAGAAAAAGAAAGAAAAAAAGAACTACTGCTTAGTATTTCTTTTCATGAAGAGATGCCACCAGACTGTTTATTCAGGTTCAATTGTGTATTTCTGTTGTTGAAAATAAGGTGCAGTATGATTGTTATGATTTTGATTTTTATTTAATATTTTGTGTAATTTAGTGATCCCTTTTTCATAATATTTTGTATATCTTCACCCTGCCAAATAAATTAACCAGCTGTGGCACAGTGTCAGAGGAATTGCCTGGAGGGCTTATATATGAGGTTTGATCCCCATGAGGGGATGCAAAAGTGCGTACACCTGATGAGCCCCAATAAAGGCGAAACACGTGTCATGTACTCTTTGTATTATTTGGCATATACTGTATCACATATCTATGAACTGTTTCCCCTCCAACTGAGAGGCGTGGCGGATTTTTGCCGACTAGCCAACCAACCACAAGCGTTATTCGTAGTAACCATATGTTTGACCTTAGGTGCCACTATTTTTGTACATGATTGTTTAGCCAAATGGGTGACATCCAGAGTTATACTATGCATATCATTACGGGTCAGGATATCAAGATCAGCTCTGGAATCCAAGATTAGATAAAAATTGTTGGTGTGTGATTCTTCTATAAACGTTTCTGGTTAACAAACTCACTATGGTATTCAGATCTTCATTTTGTAGTGTTTCAACTCTGCATGACAGATCAGTTAGATTTTTGATAGGGCTTCAGCTGTTTTGAGCTACATTTTAGCTTCCTGATATTGAAGGTGATGTATTTTAATTTTTAACTTGTTCTAGGTTTTCAGATGTAAAATGTTTTTCTTTGTGAAATTCTTGATATTGTTATTCACTTGATTGATATTGATGGTCAAAGCGACACAGATATGTTTTCTATTGTCTGTTGAGTCTCAAATCAATAAAGAGACCTCAGGGATAGAAATTCAAAGGTCAGTCTATCTATCTACATATTATAGAGTGCCTTTCACATCAATCAATCTATCTATCTATCTATCTTGACAGATAGGGGCCATTGCTCCCTTGAACCACCCAATCAACCGTCTGACACCAAGTAAAAGTCCAAATTTTGGGCTTTTATACACATCGTGCACAAAGCACCCTCCTATCCACAATACTCATTAATTAATCACAAATACAAACAATAAACAATCCTCCACCCCTCCCAGATGTTTGCCAACCTTCCACCCAGCTCAGCTCCCCGTCTGGGAGCTTCACAGTCTTTTTATACTCCTGACCCGGAAGTGTTCCAATCCCAGTTCATGTGATCCTTATCACTTCGGCCCAGATAAAGAGTCCTTTCTTCCTCCTGGAAGTATGCACTTCTGCCCGTTTTGCCTATGATGCATTTCCCGGTTATAGGGCACATATGACTCTCAGGCCTCCTTGCAGCATCCTCATTTGGGCCCCCTGGGGTATCCACCAGGTTTGTGGGGGAAAACCCATAGTCCAGGGATTCCCTGCTGGTATCCGGGCACCCCCTTTGCTGCAGGGAGGTCCATCTGGCCTGGGGGTATTGGCGGATGACACCAGCCATAGACCACACTGTCTATCTATCTATCTATCTATCTATCTATCTATCTATCTATCTATCTATCTATCTATCTATCTATATTAAATCACACTACTGTGTTTTGTTTAAAACACAGACATTAATCTTCGTTTCATCTTTTGCTTGTACTGCCCCTGTATTTTTAATGCCCAAACTGGTTTGGAAAATGCTCCCCAGAGCTGTATATTTCTGAAAACTGCAGTTTAGCATTGTAGTGTTGATGGATGAAAATGAAGGGTTTTGAAAATGCAAACTCTAGTCACATCTGATTGCTTTTGTGCTCTTTTATGTGGCCTTCCCCACTCTTTACATTTTCTCCGCCGCTTTGCTAGTCTTATACTAATATGTTACCTTTTTTAACAATTCCACCTTATCATTTTGTCCAAAATAAAGAAATATATTTTGTATTCACAAATGAATGCCTAGTGTGAGAACTGGCCCGGGTTCTAGACAGGCCCTATATGAGGGGCAGACAGAAATCCCAAGGGGCACATGGTAACGATGGAGGCGGGGAAAGGTGGGGGGGCTCTGGATAACTGTTTTTGTCATGTAATTGGATTGCACTTTGTCAGACCTCTACCCTAAGACCTGTCCAACTTGGGTGTCCCACCTGAAGGCTAAGCTTCTGCTGGTTGGGTCTTAGGTCACTGGGGCACGCAAACCCCTGACCACAATAAGGTGGCAATCCCTCAGGAGGAAAACTGAAAAATAAAACAACAAAAAGTAAAATTAAATATTCCTTATCAAATTATAACAACTAAAACATGACATTTACCTTAATTTTATGGCCCTATATCAAATATTTCGAACCAACAATAACACTTCCACTATTGCCAATACTAACAAAACTAAAAAGGGTAGGCCAAGTTATAAAAAAAAAATCAATTCACCAAGTCTTGAAAAGTAAAAAAATAAAATAAAATATCCATCCAGATCTTTACAACCAACAACATAAAAATTATCTTAATTGGATGGCCTAATTCTCAAATAAATTTGCAAAATAAAGTAAGAATAAAATAAGACCTCTCAATATAGCCAATATTTACAAAACTAAAAGGGTTGGCATAGTAATTAAAAACAAAAAATCACATGTCTTTTCCTACAATTCTCAAACTAATTTGTAGAACACAACAGATTTAGAACAGAACATTTTTTGAACTTTTTCTTCTTTTTTGTCTTGTTTTAAGCTTGTTTGTTTTGCAAGCAACTGAACTCTCTATTTGCAACTGAACAGCTCCACTCTCCTTTCTCCTCCTAATGTTTTTAAGGAGTCCTGTGCTGCACTAACAACCTCAGAAGCACTGCACAGATCAACTGACTGAGACTGTAGAATAGCATTTGCTGGTTTCAAGACACCAAGCACCCGCACTAGGAACTTTCCAATCTCAAAGAAGTGATGCCTCTTAATTTAGCATAGCAGGTCTGATGCCTTGGTGCACAGGTCAACTACAGCATCATCATCCTCTGTCATCTCAGATAGGATACTAAGGATTTGTTCTTGATTGTCCACAGTGCACCTTGTCACCTCATAGTGGCTTGTCCATCTGATCTCAAGCAGCCTTTTTAGACAAGGTGCATCATGTTTATTGAGCACATAGTGGTGGTGAAAAAAGTTGTAGAGTGAACTAGATAGGCTAAAAAATCTTTTTGCACACGGCTCACTCTGCATGGCATGC
Organism: Polypterus senegalus; assembly: GCF_016835505.1. Classification (NCBI taxonomy): domain Eukaryota; kingdom Metazoa; phylum Chordata; class Cladistia; order Polypteriformes; family Polypteridae; genus Polypterus; species Polypterus senegalus. Next base: position 3,318 of record NW_024379944.1, read on the forward strand.
AGAACCACTAAGTGCAGTTGGTGGTTGTAGCAGTGGATGTATGGGACATATCTGTCAAGCTTCTTTTGGAGCAGAGCTTGTACACCACCTCTAACCCCATCATAACACTGGTTAAGTATACTGTCAGCACTGTAGCCAGCATCAGAAAGGTGTAACAGTATCTCAGAGGTGATGTACTCTGCATCAAGTTGTTGCAAGTCAAGCAACCCAATAAGATGCTCCTCTGGCATGGAATTTCTGACAAACCGTATTATCACAGACACATTTTCCACATTGCACCTATCCCTGGTCCCATCACTTTTGAGGCAAAACCCTGCAGAATCAGCACTTTCATATTTTTTCCTGACCTTTCCAAGCACCATGTCAGCCAGTGTTTGGATAATTTCATTTTGGATATCCTTAGATGTGTATTTTGCATTTTTGGGACACCCTTAGCAATGCTTGCTAGCTTCTCATCCTTCTCTAAGGTATATTCCATCAGTTTTAGAAAAATACCTGAAGCAATGTCATCATCACCGTTGCATCATGTCTCAAGGTTTCTGCAGTCCCAATGAGCCCCAACTCATTTACACAGAGAAACCTTATAGCACTACCAATACTCTTGACATAATGTTTTTTTTCAAGTTGTGTTTTACCAACCAACATTGAATCCACAGTCCCCCTGTGGCCTCTCTGCTTTTATGCTCAGTCCAGATGGTTGAAGCATGCACATGGTTGTGGCTGGACACATGCCTCTGTAGCCCCTTGTCTCGATCAAGTGCTGCTTTCCAGTTGTTAAAACCAGTTAAGGTAAAACTACATCCCTATCATTAACTGTCATATTTCCGACATGGGAAACAGAAGCATCGTCCCAGACAACAGAGTACTCCAGCCATGGTCGTGTGTGGTACCAGGCAGGATTGAATGATCTTAATGTTGTACCACCAAAAACATGTTTGGGGTAACTACCCAGTATTGGCTGGGATGGTGTATTACCATTTATCTCACTGGGTAGCTGAGTGGGTTGCTTTGGGGCAGCAATTGTTGGCAGAGGTACAGGAGAAGCAGTGCCTGTTGATGCCACAGGAGTAGACATCCTAGTTGCTATCTCTGATCATTGCTACTGCTATTGGTACAGCCAGGAGCAGCGTCACACTTTTAAAAGCTTGTGAAAAAGGATGCATCCCACAGCATTAACTTTCCCTCTGTGAACTGCTGGAAGCTGGGAAGAAAGTAATTAAGCTTTACTAAAATCGCTGTGATATCATCAGTATATGAAACAAGAAAACTATTGAGTGCAGAATTGAAAGCTGGGGCGGGGCTTTGTGTTGGGGTCTGACAGACAGACACAGGTCCTCCAGTTGGCACTATGCAGCAGACAGGCTCTTCTCTACCAGACTGAAACTGTGAGAAGAACAATGGACTAGTCCCCCATTGACTGTACAAATATAGATGTATTTTTTAGTTGTTGTTAATTATCTCACGAGTCGCTATGATTTTGACGACAGAGGTTTGCTGCTTCCTCAAAGCCTGCCGCTGTTGCGCAGCCCTGCCTACTGAGAAACCTGACACTGGGTCATTTGCATACTAAACAGTAATTGGATGCTTAGCTGGGGGGAGGTTGAGTGGAGGATCTCTGCGGACTGCTGTGTGAGCTGCGGACAAACAGTGCACAGAGGGAAAGAGCAAACAAGAGGTGAAACCTATCATCTCATTTGTGCCTTTTCCAGTGGATTTTTCAGCTACTGTAGTACATCTTGTCCATATTCAGTTTGTGGGTAATCTATTATTTTCTCTCTCAGCTTCTAAAAGTTTGATTTAAGGGGCAGGACGTTTGTTTAAGGGGGCATTGCCCCCTTGCCCCAGCATAGAGCCAGCCCTGGTGGAGAATACTTCCTCTTCCTGTTTCCACCAAAGTGTGCATGCCCAGTGTAGGAAAACAGCTATATTTTATGTGTCGTCGGTTGTTGTCAGTGTGAGTGGGGAAACTTTTGTAAATGATGTAAAAACATTGTTTTAAATTAAAACGTATTAGTGTGGATGTAGCCTAAGAAATGTCTACCAGTCAAAAACCAGAAATGGTAAAAACCTTTACAATATTGCCATATTTTGATTTGATCCACATAGGTGTGAGGCTGCCCACCATCACAACAGATATCCTAAGCCTTTGGGGAATATCAGTGTAATGAATAGCGGCTTGTTTCTCCTTTCCTAATGAATGTTATTGGTTGTATTGGATTAATCAGGAAAATACAACACCAACATTTAAGATAATATACAGCTTACAGTAACTTAATGAATATAAAGTTCAGGGGATTTATTTATAAAGCTTGTGTACACACAAAATGAAGCTTGAAATGTGTGTATGCAACTTCACATGCAAATGTCAGCATTTATTAAAACTTTAAGAGGGAATATGTGTATATTAATCAGAATACTGACCCATGCTTATGCAATATTTAGGAGAAACTAGGAAATTATGACACCCTCAAGGAGGGATATGCAGCCAACCCGGCTAAATGATGACTCTTACGTATAATAATTAATATCACATAGTTGTTATTATAATGTACGTTGACATGAGTTACCATCTGTTAATATGCAAGTCATATGTGAAGCCAAGATGAGATCCACAATCGTCAGGACTGCTCTGGCATCATGCTGCTTAAAAGGGCATCTCCAGTTACAGATTGAAATCAGAGAGCATAGATATGTTATTTTCTCCTCCCGTTAATGCACATTCTGCCAGTGACTAGTGGTCTGCTTCATCATCAGACATTATTTATTTATTTAATTTTATTTTAGGCATGGAGCTCATAGCATTTATGACAGAAGTAACATGTTACCATGTAACATATTTGCACTGTTGACACCTGCACTTAGGCCACCAAATGAAGGTTCTTTGTGTGCCACTAACCTAAACTTCCATCGCATACTACCGGATGCATCATGTGGAAGGGTGCTTTACCAGCCAATAAGGGTCATCAGTATTGTGAATACATATGTATGAAGGTGATTAGCATGGACCAAATATTTGCTTCAGGGTGGTAACCAGCTGGGTTTGGAGGCGCGTTCACAAATGCCTATTTACAAGCTAATTGTGATTTATAAAGGGTAAGTTGTATAGAAATGTAATGCGATCAAATGTTTTTTTGTGTATGCATTTTTATATTTTTTGGCATATTTTCACTTTTGAAATCAGGCAAAGTTTTATAAATAAGGCTTCAGGTGACTTACCAATTTAATTAAAATGTAATAATAAATCTTCTTAAAACAAAGGGTTGTTTTAGGGTTTAAGTAATTGAGCTAAAATTATCCCTCTAATGTAATTGTGATTGATAAAGGGGGAATTGTGTGGAAATGTGCGTTTTTAGAAATCAGTTTGTTTAGTACACATTTTCCTGTTTTTGGTGTCGCATATATTCATGCTCGAAATCACACAAAGTTTTAAAAGAGGCTCCTGATATCACATTTACATCCCCTTTCCCCACAAAGAACAAATGTGTACATAAATGTTGCTATTTATAAATGCAAATAGGATCAAATTAAACCTGATACTTCTAAATATGTTAAGATAAATAAAGGAATGGACTGGGGATTTACATTGATTAAATTGATTTTTTTAGAAAAACTGCAGGCTGAGAACTGCTTATTGAGGAACTGCCATTATAATGAGAATGTTTTGAGTTCTTCCTCATAGAGGAGAAAATGTACATGTCTTTAATCTTAGGTAGTACAGGGCATGTCTCCCCATTTTATTGTAGTAGGTGAGTTATAATTTCTCTGAACTTACTCCATTGTAGTGGCTGTTATGATGGCTTGATGATGTTGTGATGGTCCATTCAGTACTTCACTGAACAAAGCTATTAATAGGTGGAGATTTATGATTACCCCATGATGCTTAATATGTACAAATGCCGTACAAAGATGTTTGAAAGTGAGGGTGAAAGAAGGACATGTGACCAAGGGATGCAAGGATTTCTTGGCATCTATCATGGGTAGTGGCAAATCTGGAGAGATTTTGGTATGGGTGCTTGTTGCAAGTTTAAATTCAATCGCAAGATTTATTTAGCGTATATGTACAGTTCTGGCCAAATTACATATTTTGTAACAAACCAGTTAAAGAAATTGTATTTTTGTGAAAACATTAATGTACAGTTGTGGTTTATCTGAGGGACTAAAATGTAAAACAATAAAAGAGCAAATATAGAGTTTGCAAAAAATTTTAGTACTTTTTCCATTGTAAGGTTTCTAAACTTGTTAGGTCGTTAGTCTGGTCTAGCTTAGCTTGCAAGGTGTTAGACTTGTTAAGTAGTGTTATTAGGAATACTCAACTGATGACCATCCCAGAGCCTGACTAATTATTGGACTCTTCAAAAATTGTGCAAGAATAAAAAAACAAAACTTGCACAGGACCTTGTGATGGATGACTGGGTCCCTTTCCCAGCCGGGATGATGCCATAATGGAAGGCCTGGGGGAGCAGACATATAAGGAGCTGTCTGCCTTCACTCAAGGAGACAGTTGGAAGGAAGAGGATGAAGGTTGCCAGAGAATGAGTGGAGGCAGAAGACAGAGAAAGAGAAAAGACGAGAAAGTGTTTTTACTCTTGTGCATTATACTGTGTGCTGGGACTGTGTGGGGTAATGATTTGAGAAGCGTTTTCCCACACTAAAATAAATGTGTATTGCTGGACTTGTGCCTAGTGTCTGTCTCTGTCTTTTTTGGGGAGCTGGTGTGCCCCCTGGTGGCCACAACCTGTAAGCAAGTTTAGATGGGATTCAGTGATGCTTACACAGACATGGCCCTTCATGGAAAGCCATCAGAAGTAAAT
>NW_024379945.1:0-26336 GCF_016835505.1 Polypterus senegalus
AGCACTAAGGTTTTCTTCCGGCAATTTGGGCCACGATCTTCAGATCATGACAGTTCCATAGACGCTTCTATTTTTGTCAAAGATATTGCAAATTTCAGGTCAAATTGAGCTTTTTAATGAAATAATGCATGGCAAAAACCAGATTGAAAACATCCCTACACTTCCATGAACAGATCTCCGAAATCAGAGAAAGTTATGTTTTCTATTATCTCAACCTGAAAAAAAATCAAATTCTCTTTATTGGATGTTTTCAGATTTTTCAGAATTTGACAAGAACTCATTAAAGTTATGCTAAGGTTAAGCATGCTGGGCTATACTGAACCTTATAATTTACCTGCTGATTTCTACTATATAAAGGACTATTTCAGATGGGTCTCTCTCTTGTCATAAAACTCTCTCAGTTGAGTGGGTGTTTAGTGATGAGGTTCATGGATTGTGTTCAGGAACATATTGTACTTGACATGTTTTTCAGTTGATTTTACTTGACACGCTTTTTCTGAGTATTTTACTATTATGTTCTGTTTCTTAAATACATAAAATTTTCCTAGCAGGGTACCAACTAAATTTCAGAATTAAGCAGCCTGTGCTCTTCCCCGACAAATGGGGAATAAGTTTGATGGAGACAGGCTTAATGGTGTGGATTTGCATAAAAGAACAACACACACATTCAGCCTTAAATATTAGATATGTGTAAATCAGCATTATAAATATACTGTAAATTGCTGATATAATAAATGTTTTGTTATTGTTATGTATTTCTGAAAATCTTTTAGATAAACAAAAATAGATAAATGTAATGCTGCCCCCTTAATTTTAAAAGACCCCTCTGGTATTTTGTGCACTATACTCATGGATATATTTGTAGTTATGTAATACAGGAAAGTTTGAAAGTTTACATTTTTAAGTTTTCAACACTAAGGCAAAAAAGCAACAAAACAATGAAACATTAAGCGTAGAGGGTTTTAATTCAGCAATAGAATGTAGATTCTTAAAATCGACAATCAGCTAACCTGACAGTTTTCCTCACTGATCTTTTGGGACTTGCCCATCCCTATAAACTCAGTCCAATATATCCTTTACCATGAAGTGGATAACTAGTAATACATTTTATAAAGGATAGCGTTAACTCATATGAACATTTTACAAAACATTTTGTAAATGATAACATAGTTGATTGGTTAGATCAAACTTCAAAGTTTACATTAGATGTCAGGAATTTGCATCCAGCATCAATCAACCTTACAATATTAATATAACTATTTCATAAATTAAAAAAGTAAAACCAATTTGCCTTTTTTGACCTTTTTATCAAATAATCTGAAGTAATTTTGCTGTTTGACTATAAAAGTATTTTTTAGCAAAAAAAGTGTTGATATTTTGAGAACCAACCTTTTCCCAAAGTCAAACAATCAAGGTGATTTACCAATGTCCTCTGGAAACTGGTGGGCCAAATTGTCTATTGATTTTTTTATGAAATCAAATCAGGAGAGAACATAATCTTTGACTCGCAGGCACATATTTTCCATGGCCCTGTTTGTTTTTTTTTTCTCTAAATGAAGAAAAAGGTTCTGTTTCTGAAACTGTATTTATTTGTTCTAATATTATTTAGGAATAGACTTACTAATAGTCTATAAGCGACTGTCGGTCTTGTGATAATCTCTTTTTAAATTTTTTTTTTTTTCAAATCAGGAACTTTGTTAAACAGAACCTTGCAATTTTCCTCATCTTGCCCCTCATCACGCTGGAAAAATATTGCTCAATCTTAAGGAATTAGACTCCATCTCTACAATATATAAAATCATTTTACAACCCCTTCCTTTCAAAGATCCAAGGGACACTGGGAAAAAGATCTCTCAATTAATATATCAGAAAAGGAGAGGAAAGTAGCAATGCAAAAGAATTCATGGCTCCATATCATAAACATACAATTATACAACTTAAAATTATATATCAAGCCCTCTGTCTCGACTAAAACTCTCAAAATGTTTCCCGGGCATGATCCAACCTCGACGTTTTCAGCCAAATCCCAGCCTCACTAGGTCACATGTTCTGGGCCTGCACCAAATTAACATTATTCTGGACAAAAATTTTAATTACCTTTCAGACAGCCTTGGACTCACAATCCCCCCTAACCCATTAACAGCTGTGTTTGGAGTTTTTTCCAGAGGGGCTAAAGTGGAAAAAGACAAACAAATTGTGTGCATTCTACACTTTTCCGCACCAAGACTCATTCTGATAAACTGGAAGAATCAGCTCCCTCTTTTAACACTAAATTCCCAGAGCCTCGAAAAACTGTAATTCCGCCCCACCTTAAACTGCTTCTTAAATCCTTCACACCTCTCCATGCGCCCTTTGTCTTCTAAATGTTTGTAATAATGGAGACAGAGGCGTGGAAAGATTTGGGGCAGCCACCGTGTCGGTTTCCGGCTGCAAAAAGTCTTTGAGGCATTGTAACGTTGTTTACACAGCAGAGCCCAAAACAGAACTGCCTCCCTAAGCAAAGGCAGTGAGCTTTAAAACACAGAGGGTGGAAATGATGTGTCCTCTGGGCGGAACGGGAAGTGACATCATCCTTGGGCGGAACCGGAAGTGACCTCATTCTTGGGGCGAACGGAGATGTGTTCCTTCCTGGAAATGGCTGGCTCCTGGTGGGATTTCCGGGTAAAAACCTGCAGGAACTCAGAAGCGTCAGTGCACCCCCCCCCCGGGCAGATGTATAAACAGTTTTTCCCTAAGCCCTTCGGGCTGCTTCCCATCCGTGTGTGCAAGACTCCCCTCAGCCCAGACCCGTGGGTGAGCTGCCCACACCGAAAATTGGGCGGGAGAGGGCATGGCGTTGGCATGCAGAGACCCTGTCGATGAGCGGCGTAACTGTACTGCTGCAGGTCAAGAAACCACCTCGTGACCCGTGGATTGACTCCCTTGAAGGATCCACTTCAGAGGGTGCATGATCCGTCCCGGGAGTGAATAGCGCCCCAAAAGTAGTCCCGCAGCTGAGTTACCGCCCATTTGATCCCCAGAGCCTCTTTCTCCACCCCCCAGCGTACCTGGTCTCCTGTCAACAGTTTCGGCAAGTACATAGCGGGGTGTTCAACCCCGTCGACGCTTTGGCTCAACCGGCACCCAAGCCTGTGTCGGCGTCCGTCTGGAAAATAAAAGGGAGAGAAGTTGAGGGAGATCAAGATAGGTGCTGAAGTCAGACCCCTTTTTTTAAGTCACTGAATGCAGCCCCTTTATCAAAACCATACCACCCGTATTAGGGCTTTTTTTCTTTGTCAAATCGGTCAAAGGCGCGCTCCCCGGAGAAGCGAGGCGAAACGCCCGGTAGTACCGGCCAAACGAGAAAGGTTGGACTTCCCGCTTGGTTTGCGGACGGGGCCAGGCCATTATAACTTAAACTTGGAACACTGTGGCCCCCACGTACCCACCACTAGGTACCCCAAAATTTGGCTTCCCTCAATCCAAAGAAACATTTCTTGGGGTTGATTGAGCCAGCCTCCCCCAGTGCCCGTAATACTGCTGTGACCTGCTGTATGTGTTCCTTCCAGGTGCTGGAATAAATGCGGCGTCATCCAGATAGGCAGCACGAGCGAGTTATGGGGCGGAGCACTTTGTCCCGGCGCTGAAAATGCTGAGCGCCCGTGTAACCGAAGGGAAAGGGGCCCACGATACTGCCAGTTCCGCTGGAAAGTGTTTAGCGGTTTTCTTCGGGGACCCCGTTAAAGGAACCTGCCAGTACCCTTTGTCATAAAAGTGTTAGTCAAAATTTGGCTGGTCCCAGTCTCGAGGAGGTCATCCCGCGAGGCATGGGATAAGCATCGAATCTGGAAACTTGGTTAAGCCGCGGAAGTCATTGCAAAACCTCAACTGCCGTCAGGCTAGCAATCAAGCGATGGGACTGGACCGGGACTACTACTTTCCTCGATTACTCTAGTCCAGCATTGCGATTTCCATTTCCCACTTCTACTTTCTTTGCCTCCGAGTCTGTAGGGTCGCCCCCGGGGCCGATCACGGTCAGTCAATATGTCATGCGCAATCAGAGGGGTCACCGGGTTTCACTTACCACCTCTGGGACAGGCGGATAGCTGCTTGAGCTCTTGTTTCTGCCGGGGGGATACCCTGCTGGAATTAAGGGAACTTACTTCAGAAGAGCAGGGCTGTCCGGAGGAGGATGGGCCCCTCTCCTTCCAGGGTTTTCCCAGCAGGTTTACATGATATATTAAGCTCAGCTGGTGGGATTGGGCTGTCTTCAAATAGTCAAAATCCTTCCCTTTTCCCCTTTAATTTAATAGGGCCTAGCCAATGGGCGAGCAGTTTAGAGTGAGAGTTGGTACCAATACCATGGCGCGACCCCCGGTTGGAACCCCCGAGAGTGGTCCCGGTCTAAAGGCGGGCCTGTGCTGATTCGCCTCCTCTATAGATTTTTTAGAATCGGTCTTATTGCATCAAATCTCCCACGCAATTGGCGTTTATTCCAAAATAATAGTGGAGGCTGTGCCCCCCCTTTCCCAGCCCTCTTTTAAAATACCCAATAAACCCAGGGGTTGTCTTCCGTACAGTAATTCAAAGGGAAAGGGAACCCGTAGAAACTGAACTTCCGTATGCAAAGAGGACAAGGGAGAGTTGTCCAATCCCTCCCATCCTTGTGATTTCCTTCGTAGCATTTGCTTGAGGGATTAAATCTCCACTAGGCCATCGGTTTGAGGATGATACACGGGGTCTTTAAATCTTTATTTCAGTAACGGCAGTCCCCTTGAGCGTTTCCGGGGAAAAAGGGCGTTCCTGTCCGGTCAGGACTTCTCTAGGAATGCCTCCTGAAAAAGACTCCTACTAGTTCCGTCAATATTTTGTACGGCCGGGCGTTGGGATGGGTACTAATCCGAGGGCGGTATATATTTATTCTGGGCGGGGTTCTAGGTCCTACTATGTCCCCCCATCTATAAAGGGGCGTCAATAAGGGAAAACCAGAGGCGGTCCCTCCAGAATTTACCGCGGATTGACATTGGACGGGAGCTGCGGCGAACCTCTCTAACCCCGGCCAGAAAAAGCGGGCTTAATTCCTCTAATATTTTATGCCGAGATGGCCTCCAGAAGGTGGGAGTGTGCTACTGCAAACCTGCGCGGTAGGCCCGGGGATTGAAACAACCCGGACCTTCCCCTATGTTCAGCGACCGATACAACAAATCATTATCAAGCGAAAGGGGTCCCTGGCATGGGCAATCGCGTTGGCGTTGCGAGAACCACTGCATTCTTTATGTGTTTCAGAAGTCGTCATTCCACTGTTTCTCTCTTGAAGAGCGGTGCTCTAAGCAGAGTCAACTCAGAGGCGGGTCGGGCTGACCTCAAGATTCCTCCCTCGCTGCCCGGGGCCCGGTGGATGGCGTGGTGCCGTGATCGGGTGTCTTCCGTCCTCTCTTGGCCTCGCCCACTCCTGTCGAACGTTACGGTGTGGAAGCAACGAGATGAATCGTTGTCATCTTTCTGAGGCCCATAAGTTTTCGGGAATGCTTACTAAACTACGCCGTTACTATCAGACCAGTCTGCGAGATTAGAAGCGGAGGATCCGGATGCACCGCCAGTAGCTTCGAAGGTTCCTCAGGACATCCCTAACACCAGGCGGTATTATGCGGATATCTCCCTGTATACATTTTAGACTGGTCTTCTTTAATCCACTGTTGCGGCAGAATAAAGCGGCGACAACGACAGGCGTTATGCGCGAAAACGCTGTTATCTTATGTCCATTAATGAAGCTCCCGTATGTTTATCCCCCGGTTCTAAGGCACACAAACAACCCCATTGTCCCTCTGGTCCACCTTGTTCCCGACAGGTAAAGCCAGGCGGCCCCGGGGACTTGGGAAAAAGCTCTGGAATCGTGGAAGGGGCTGCTTTTTTGGGACTGCTCCCCGGGTATCCACGGCTTTCTGCCTCCAGGTTTCACAACTGGCCTCTGGGTTTGCAGGCTGCAGCAGCTTTGTCCATAGGGGAAAAGGAATTAGCCCACCGGCTGGGCAAATTCCTGGGGAGTCTTTTCCCAGCAGAAAACAGGCCACTTGCTGCATATTTGTAGGGTTACTTTCGGGTGGCGAGCCACCTCACCCACCTGTTGCCAGAGCCATAGCCTGCTCTGACAGCCCTTTGCTTGGGTTAAACTCCCGTTTATGTTTTCCCTTTACCTGCGGCCGGGGACAACCCATGCGTTAACTGGGACCTTGGTCCCGATGGGGAGCTCGGCTTTCCCGCCAAGGAGAGCATACTGAGCCACTGGTGGTTTTGTTCCCCGAGAGCCCAGCCTGTGGGTCCCTCTCGTTCTCCACGGGGTGGGTCCCACGAGGGTTTTGCTCATGGGCAGAGCCTGCAGTCCTTCCCCGACCCTCTAGCGCACTCCCCCGAAACTTGGCCCGGTACTCACCCCTGGTTCCGTGATAGTTGGGGTCCCGGGTTCGCGGGGACACCATCCTGCCGGCTCGCCACTGTAATAAGTGGAGACCAGAGCGTGGAAAAGGGTTTTGGGGGAGCACACCCGTTTTCAGGGTTTCGGCTGCAAAAATCTTTGAGGGATTGTAACAGTTGTTTACACAACAGAGTCCAAAACAGAACTGCCTGCCTAAGCAAGGCAGTGAGCTTTATTCACAGGAGCGGGAAAAGATGTAACCCTCTGGGCGAACAAATGACATCATCCTTGGGGCGGACGAGGGGACCTCATTCTTGGGGCGGAACGGGTAATGTGTCCTTCCTGGAAATGCGGCTCCTGGTGGGATTTCGGGTAAGACCTGCAGAGAACTCAGAAAGGGGTCAACCGCCCCCTGGGCAGATGTAAACAGATTCCCCAAACCCTTCAGCTGCTTCCCATGCACCGGGGTTTACAGCTGATAAAGAAGCTTCGGGCAACCCTATTCCATCCCCACCAATTTAGAGCGCAGCTCTCTCAGCTTATGCCTTGATTGAGTATCTGGGGGGGTGGAGTTTTAGAGTGAAATAATAGATCGTTGTTTTGGAACACCGCTTTCTGTCTGTTCGTTTCATTTCTGTCAACACATTGTTTAAAACAGAAACGTTTTTTATATTCTAGTAGTAGATGACAAAATGTAGGCATAAACTGTTATAATGTATGAAGCTGAAGTCCAAATAGCAAAGAAACATTTTCACAAAAAATAACACAATTGAAAATTTTTTCAAAATATAACTGCAGAAACAAAAGCCGCTAAACATGTGACATTGACACCACTTTATTGTAACTACCTCCGTGGCTCAATAGACTCACCCGCTTGGGAATCAAAAGGTCCGTGTTGATCCTGTGCTCCTCCGTTTTGAGAAGTAAACTGCTCTTAGTCTTACTGTTTTAAAATAAAAGCTATACATTTGATTTCAGTATGTAACAGCCGGTGCAATTTATGATCCTTGTAAAGGCTAGCTTTTTTTTAATTCACTTTTCATTCTCTCAGTGGCGTTCAGAATCAATCCATACAACCCCAATCTGACCAGCTGTTTTCACTCAAAGGCGCTATAGCTCTGCAGTGTACCACTGATGCATACTAACGCCAAACACCCTCAACCCAGGACATATATGGTGTAAAAGTATAACAAAAGTGCACTTTATTCAGTGCACTTTTCCATCGCTTTTCCTGTAAGAAGCAATGTCACACTTCTCTCTCATGCTGTGGTTTCTATTACACACCTGAAAGAAAGAGACAATACATGTGAAAATATCCAGCATCAGCAACATGCGGGACTGGCAGGAACACTCAATAAAACTGAATAAAAGAAAATCAAGTACGGAGAGATACGAAGGCACCGCAGCGTCTGTGTGTCAGAACCGGGTGGGGGCGTTAGTATGCATCGTGGTACAACTGAGCTATAAGCGTCTTCTGTTTCTTGCTTTCTTTTCTTTGGTTATACAGGTAGTTTGAATAAAAGTGCACTTGTTTTGTTTGCGAAATGAAGTGTTCATGCACTTTTCGTGGCATTACAGTGTATTTTTGAGCATGCCCGTTTGAGCAGTATAAAAAGTATGAAAAGTATAACAAAACAACGGGCAGATGGGGAGTGTCTGATGATTGCATATAGCGCGAACTTACTGCTCTTTACTATTCTCTCCTCAGCGTGCCGGTACAAAAGAAACAGAATACAGGCGCATATAGCTCTGCGTTGTACCACGATGAGTACTAACGCCCCACCGGTTCTGACCACAGGCGCTGGCGAAGCTGCTCTCGATTCTCCGTCACTTGATTTTTTTTTATTCAGTTTTATTGAGTGTTCCTGCCAGTCCCGCATGTTGCTGTATGCTGATATTTTCACATGTATTGTCTCTTTCTTTCAGGTGTGTAATAGAAACCACAGCATAAGAAGTGTGTAGCATTGCTTCTTACAGGAAAAGCATGGAAAAAGTGCACTTGAATAAAAGTGCACTTTTATTATACTTTTACACCAATATATGTTCCTGGGTTGAGGTGTTTGGCGTTAGTATGCACGTGGTACACTGCAGACTATAGCGTCTTTAGTGAAACAGCTGTGCAGATGGGTTGTATGGATTGATTCTGAGCGCGACAGAGAATGAAAGTGAATTAAAAAAAAAAAAAACTAGCCTTTACAAGGATCATAAATTGCACCGCTATTACATACTGAAATCAAATGTATGCTTTTATTTTTAAAACAGTAAGACTAAGAGCAGTTTACTTCTCAAAGCGGAGGAGCACAGGATCGAACTGTGACCTTTGATTCCAAGCGGGGGTGAGTCTATTGAGCCACAGAGGTAGTTACATAAAGTGGTGTCAATGTCACTGTTTAGGAGGCTTTTGTTTCTGCAGTTATATCTTTTGAATAAAAGCGCAACTGTGTTATTCTTGTGAAAATGTTTCTTTGCTATTTGGACTTCAGGCTCTACATTATACAGTTTATCCCTACATTTTGTCATCTACTACTAGAATATAAAAGCGTTTCTGTTTTTTAAAATGTGTTGACACGATTACTGTGAAACGGGAAAAGACATGAAATCGTTGTTTCCAAACAACGATCTATATTCCACTCTAAACTCCCCTTCACTCCCAGATACCAATCAAGGCATGAGCTGAGGGAAGTTTTGCGTCGTAATTTGGGGATGGAATAACGCTGCTCTAGCTTCTCTTATCATTTGAAGACAAAGGGCTGGCGGAGGGGGTGTGAAGGGATTTAGAAGCGGGTTTTAAAGGGGGGGCCAGAAATTTCGAGTTTTTTTTAAAGAGCTCTGGAATTCTAGTGTTAAGTCAGTGGAAACCGATGTGTTATATTATTTGAAATTGGAAAAAAACAAATCCAGTTAGAGGATCCATTTAGACTTTTTCAAACATGGCAGGATCTAATGAGTAATATTTTAAAAAAAAGTTTATAAAGCACAGAGAATTTATTCATTTAGGTATGTTTACAAGCCAAGTTTTCCCGTTTGGCTTCTCTCTCTCTCCCGGGTGGGATTTGATCTGTTCTTAACTCAATTCTTCTTTTGTAAAAACTTGATTGCTTTGTATGGATTGTAATAAAATTAATAAAAAAAAAAAAAAGATAATCTCAGTATATATTATTTGTCAGTGTTAACTTTCTTCACAACATTCCAATCAGCAGAATTAGCTATGAATAAGTACATTACGTACAGTATGTATAGAGTGTGTCTCAATAATGTCACCTATTGAAGATGCAACAGTCCTTCACCCTTTGAAGATTTCTGCTATTTGAAGTTCCACTATGTTGTTTTGTTATCTTTGTTCATCTGAAGACAACAGAATTAATAATTCTACAGAATTCCTTATAAACGTAGCTAGAGATTGAAAACAAAAGAGCACAGATGTCTACAATTCTCACATTAAATAGAATAATTAGATTACAAAAATGACAAAGAAATTTAGATTATAAAGAAATATAAATAGAATAAAATTACTATTATACTATGTGCCTCACCAAAATGGCTGTCATTTGATGCTCTGCCTGTTTTCTTCCTTCCTGCTCAGAACACAATAATAATAATTAATAATAATGATAATAATAATAACAACAATAATAATGATAACATGAAGTCTGTGTTTCTTGCATTACTTACACTTGTACTTATGCAATGCCTCACACTTGCCTTTATCACTAGTCCTCTTTCTCATTCACATACAGCATTTATCATCCACCCAACCACCTACCTATTTGGGATTTTAGGTTTCTGCCTTTTGATTTCTTTTAGCCTTTTTCTGTTCTGTTAGCAGTGTTTGCATTGTGTTATATTTGCAAAACCTCTTGCATGTCAAACCTTACTCATGCTGACCTGATGTCTTCCTTCTTTTCTAGATGTACTTATGAAAGCCGTACAGGTCGTTTTGACTGGTCACCAGATTCGTCATATTTTCAATCCTTCATGAAATGCCTTAGTCTCAGTTTTCAGTTTTCACCTGATGACTAATTTTTCATATTTAAAGAGTAATTAAATTTAACAAAGAAAATACTGTATGTATAAGATATTTATATCAAACACAAACAAGTTTCAGATTACGGTATGTTACCTCCTCAAAAGATGTCAAAGGTATTGTCTACTGGTGAATAAATCCATTTTTTTTACTTCTCACAACAATTGTGAATCTCTGTGTGCATGTTAACTACTCCATATCCCACCTATGGCAAGTCTAATAAATTCAAAATCTATAAAATTTGTAAGCATATTTATTTTTTATTTATTTTCCAAACCCATTTAAAACCATTGCAGGGCTGGACAGTATGAATCTGATTCTGGCAGTATATTATTACTTACTCTAAACTTTTAGCTTATCACATGTATATAAAGCATTGTGGTCTGAAATATATTTCAGAAAACCTAATATGATGTAATAAATTGTATTTGTTTCACTGCCTTTCTATTTCTCGATCTCTGTCAGGGTGGTCGGCCTCAAATAAGCCTTCATAATCCCCAAGATGATTTCATTCACTTACTAGAAGCAGCTGGAGCCCACTTATACATCTGTCTTGTCAGAACTGGAGCTTGGAACTACCTATAAATGTGACCGAACAACGAACAGATTATTATGATGGGTGGCAAGTGGCTCAACTGGTGGAAAAGAATAAATAAAAATGATGGTAAGAAAGAGAGAAAAGCCAATAGAAAGGAAGAATGAAGATGTTTTGGGACTTGGAAGATGGACAAATGACCGAGACACCTAAAAGGGTATAAAGTCATGGAAATGTTGAGCTACGTTCAAAGAGGTTACTGATTTATTGATTTTTCTTGTAGTCTTCTCCCTGTTTTGATCTCTTTTTATTTTCTAGGTATCATGTGGCATATAGCTTGGTACAAATGTCCCCCTATTTCTAACCAATGTATGCAAATTAGTCATATAAGCACATAATCACAGCTTTTTTGTGTGGAAGCATTTAACACAGACACTAAGGACAATGTACTAAGCAACCAGAAGTCTCATGGCTAGGTGTAGTTCTATCCTCAAAGCAAAAGCACCATGGAGGGACTAAACAACCCCAAGTATAACACTTCAAAACATCTGGTCCATTTCAAATTATCATGACCCCCTTAAAAGGGCAGACCTGAGGAGAATATGAGACAATTGTAAGCTGAGCTCATATCACAGGCACTTCTTGCAAGAGTGGCATGGTCAGGAAACACTTTATCCCATGTTATGTCTCATATCAGCATTTCCAAACATTCACCAGTCATATGTTTACATCTAAATTCATTTGCATAGTTTTGTGTAAATAATGTTTATTGTACTCTGGTCTTGTAAAAAAATAATGATAAAGCAAATAAAATCAAACACAAATGAAAAGTTGAAGTAAAATGATCAATCTTTGGTCATGTTATGGATTACACTACAGAAACTGGATGCTATTTCTTTCCAGATGTCAGTGATATTTGCAATAAGTTCTTTGAATTTTATTTGAAGACAACAATTGTGGACAACACAGTATAAAGAGGGCTTCTAAAATAATCCTTCTGTGCGTGTCCATGGAAAAGATCAAAATGAAAGAGAGATAGATGTCATCAAGAATTTTTTTTCAGGATTTTTTTTTTAAAGATAATTATCTTTTAAAGTTTTTTCTTTTTTTGCCAAGTAGGCAGATTGAGCTATGGTCATCTTATGTTCATTTATTTCTTTCATTAGATAGATGAGATAGATGAGATAGATGATAGATAGATAGATAGATGAATAGATAGATAGATAGATGGGGAGAAATTCCCTCCAGCAAGCATATGATAAAGAAAAATTTTAAAGTGAAGTGATAACATTAATATACAGACAGCAATAACTTTGTATAATGTTAAGGTTACCCCACGGGTGGGATAAATGAAGGGTTTGGGGAGGAACATCTTCTCATCTGTCAGTGGAGCGGGACAGTGACAGCAGTCTGTGCGGGAAGCTGTCTGTCTGGAGATGAAAATGTTCAGGGGGCCTGCTCAGCACCTCGCTCCCCACAGATCCAAACTGCCCAGCCCTCCACATAGGCCTGCCATCCCCCACCAGTTGTCCAGGGTAGGCGTCCTTCTTCTTTCTGCCTCCCCAGCACACCCCCGCGTAGAAGAGGGCTCACCACAACCTCTGATGAACATCTGCAGCATCTTATTGCAGATGTTAAAGGGACGCCAACCTTCAAAGGGAGTATAGTCGGTTTGCCCTCTCTTGCACAGAGCATCAGTATTGGAGTCCAGTCAATTTATCATCCAGCTGCACTCAAAGGTATTTATGGGTCTGTACCCTCCACAGTCTCTTCGATGATCACGGGGTCCAGGGGCCTGGGCCTCCAAAAATCCCACCAACTCCTTGGTTTTGTTGGTGTTCAGATGTATGTGTTTAGTCGCCCATTTAACAAATCTTGGGTTTAGGTTCATATTTTCCCTCCCCCCTGCCCACTCCTGATGCAGCCCACAATAACAGTGTTGTCAGCAAACTTTTGCATGGGGCGGCTGAGTTTAGGAAGTCCGATGTATATACTGAACAGGACTTACAAGCCATTAAAATCTGTAATGTCTGTGCACAGATATCTATAGATTTATATGCATATAATGCATGCTGGTTTTCATTATATTTTACATGTTTTATCCTGTAAATATGACAGTGTTCCTCAATCTAATGGACATGCTGTATGGAAAAATTTAATTAAAAAAAATTGAGTTGGGTAACTGTTGGAGTTGCTTTTCAATTCAATTTATAATAGTTCATATCTGTGAAAAATAAATTAAACATGCTTGAGGGGCTCTTTGACTCTCCTGTAGCAACATCAAGCCCAAAAAAGGAAAGTTGAATTATCCATTAATGAATGCATCATTATTAATTTGCTACATATATCGGTTCACGTCAACTGACTACAATCATAGTTTTCTGATGGGCATTAAAAAATTTAGAAAAGCTCTCAAATAGAGAACGTAGTCCGTGGACACCTAAGAATAAATCTGCTCATTAAAACATCTCTGCAATACTGCAGTCCCTTTGGGTCAGTGACACCTCAGGGCATGTCAGCCAGGCGAACAGGGGCTATTCTCATGACTGTCCTTTGACATACAGCAAAGGGATATCATTTATGATAATTAAAATCATAAAAAACATTTTGACCATAAAGACAGCTTTTGCTCCTACTGTGTGCTCTTACTTGAAGCTGTTGTCACTTTTACATTTTTCTTGAAACACTCTCTTTAGGAAGTGTTTTTGCAATTCAGCGATTTGGGGGAGAGATAGTCAGGCATGTTCTATGTTACCTGCAGTTCCATGTGTCAAGTTGTCATTTTTTTTGAGGATAGCTTGGAACCAGAACCCGACTGCTCCTTTTCCCAAAATAAGTGATAAAGAGGAAGACATCTAAATTCAGCACATGAAAACAACATGACATTATCTACTTGTTTTTAGATTTTTTTCAGTGATCATAGGAAATAAAGTCAGTGATACTTTCACTCACTTTCAAATACAGGACCATTTGATCCATGGGGTTATCACTAGACACTGCACTGTGTGATTTCTGAAGGACAGATGAGCATCCTGACTGGATGATGGCAAGACTTTGGAAATTGGCGGAAGCCAGAGGCCTATACTGGGTGGCAGTGGTCTGCTGGAATCATCCGGCACCCCCATGGGTTCGAGGATACAGGTCCCGGAGTGCAACCAGCCAGGGTCCTGGGTGCCCAGGGCACGTCAGGGGAGGACTATCCTGGTTCCCAAAACCGAGTATCCCATTGTGTTGTGGTCACTGGATCTAAAATAAAGGCCCGCTCTCTTAACTTAATGAGTCAGTTGGGAGGCAGTAGGCAACACTCAACTGGAGGTTGAAGGAATGAAGGAATTTCATAGTTTTGTGGGATTATTGGTGCCTTAGTTGAAAAATGCTTAGTGGATTGCAGATTAATTGTTTGAACCTGTGACCATGATGGGCATTGTGGGTCTGGGGTTTTTGGGGTTTGGAGGCACCCCTGATTTACAACTATTACTACCATAAATTAAGTTTAAGCTTCAGGTTGACAGATGTCATTTTTTAGAGATACTGAATAGGCATTGTTGGATTTATAATTTTGGGAAAAAGTTTCCTGGCGTGAGGGTGATGATTTTTCAAACAGATTGCTAAAAACTTTTACTTTTAGCTCAATGCAGGAAGATTTCACACAAGGTCCCTGTCTTTAGCAAAAATGAGCTTAGATACCATTTATTGTCAAACTAATGTAAAAAGAAAAATAACAAACTGATATCGAAAGCATAATACGGAAGGTCAGCAAGGCTGCATTCCTTCAGGCCATTTTAACACCTGACCCTTGTGTTTATTTTTTTTTAATTTTCCTTTTAACAGAAGAAATATCAAGAAGGAATGCTGTTGTATCCGATACGTTATCATTTACTAAAAGGTCTGTTTCCAGATCACATAGAAAAACTTGGTTCCAGCATTGTCAGGGAGACTGCTTTAGTCTGAACAAAGAATGGCCAAAAGAGAACATATTGTGAAGTTGTCAAGGTGTGATAAAATAAGTTCATTTAAAAGTGTCTCAAAAAGAATGTTTTCAAATTATAGCTAGTTAAGAGCAAATTTTACACAGATAATATAATAAACAATACACAATTTTTTCCAAAAATACTTGTATCTTACAAATAGCACAAATACAATAAGGAATCATTAAATCATAGCTCAGTTGTTTATTTGGTTTCATTTTAATTTATTTAGTTAGCACGCATAACATTGTCAGACCCACCTAATGGAAGTCATGGTTGTAGGGTCCCTTTCTTGTCTTAGCAGCATTGGACAATGCAATAAACAACGTAGACTGGGCCCTGACATTCCAGTCCCACTTATATGCAGACTTTGATTTTAGAGTTATCAGTCAACCTGACACACACCTCTTTAGAATGTGGGTGAAAAACCAACACATAAACCCATAGACATGGGTTTTTGAACCCCTGCTGAATGTGCAAGCAGACAACACTCCACTGTGCGCAAACTTCCCCAGCATAATTATTCTTATTCCACAGTTGGTATTTTCACTGTCCCCCTTTGAACTTGGACATGGGATCATTCAGAGAGAATGTAGGATTGCTCATTCTCCACAGATTTGTGATATTTGCTAGGATTACCTCACCTCAGTCCAAAAACATGGATAAAATGACTAAAATGGTGAGTGAACATTTTATGTTGCTTTTCCACTTACAGCAAGAACCAGGAGGAAATAAACGGCTGTTTCCTGTATATTCATTTCTTCTAAAAAGTTCTTGAAAGTAATTTTCAATGATATGGCTAGCTCCTGCTTCCTTTTTTTTCTTTTGTTTCAGAAAGTCCTTTTAACTTTGGAATTCTCTCAACAAGACCTCATTGATGTTACAGGTTCAGTCAGTGATTAGTTTTAGAAAATGTCATTAAAATTTGCCATTTTAAATCTCACTTTGTGGTGGATCAGTTTCTTTTTTTTCCTCCTATTTTATGCAAATGAATCAGTAAGTCACTGGACAGAGTTTAAAAGTGAAAACCAATTATTGACATTATTCAGCATGACTTGAAATTTTCATCTGTAACCTAGGCATTTATATAAATAACTATCAAATAAGTATCAGAAAAGAACATCTAGGTGTTAAAGAAAAGTGGTATTGAAGTATGCACTTTCCAGGATTGTTTGAAAGGGGGTCTTTTTGGGAATTCTTATGAAGAAATGTTTTACTAACAGGGAAGATTTTTCCCTTTTTAAAATGAAAAGGCTACTTCCCTAGTGAAACAGCATCCATCCATTCCTAACCGCTGAATGGGAAAACAGGGTCCGGGGGTCTGCTGGAGCCAATCCCAGCCAACACAGGGCACAAGGCAGGAACCAATCCTGGGCAGGTGCCAACCCACCGGACCTGCACAAAAACACCAAGCCACACTAGGGCCAATTTGAATCGCCAATCCACCTAACCTGCATGTCTTTGGATTGTGGGAGGCCGGGCGCCGGGAAACCCGCAACAGGGAACATGCAAACTCCTGAGGGGGGACCCGGGAAGCGAACCGGTCTCCTAACTTGCAGGGAGCAGCGTCCCACTCCCCACGCGCCACGCACCCTCATAGTGAAAACCTTTTAGATTAAATAATGCAGTTCAAAAACAGGGGCATTTTAAAATAATTAAACCTATGGTTTTAAGACAGTTGATTGACTTTTTTAAAAAAGATAATAAGTTAACTTTATTTTTATATTGAAAATGTTCAATAAATACCAAAAACTATGTGTCTATTTCCCACACTTTCATAATCATTTGTAGGAATTGCATAATGAAAATGTAGGTCAGATAAGATTCACTGCTGAAAATCATTTCACCACATATTCAACTTTTCTTTTTAACATAGCAATTTGGCTTTTGCCTGCCATGCATTTGTTTCACCCCAAAACTAAGATATGTGAACCTAATTGGTTAATTAAGTATGACTAGTTAATTAAGCTGGATCATTTTGGGAATGGTTAAAAGTGTGGTCAATAATTTGATAATGCATAATACAGTATATATATATATATTTGTCATTGGGTAAAACATGATGCAGTACTGTGAAAAAATCTAGCCATCATAACATGTAGCGGGGTGACAAGTAATTTAGTTATTTAGTTAACTTAATTTTAACAATACCAGATTAAAATGTATCTTCTCAAGTAATTGGGAAATGTTCCCAGTGGAAAGCATCAAAAAAGTGTGACTGGGCATTTCACTTCATTTTGACATGGTAAAAAAAAATTACATCTATCACAGAAAAATGGCTAAACAGGCAACTAGCTTCACCCCGAATCACGAAGTTGCCGCGGGGAGCTTGGAAGGCTGTAGTGTTCACTTACACTCCACGGCAATGAACCTTTTTAGTTGGGTCGAGTCAAAATTTTCTTTACGGCACCTGGGACTGCCCTAAATAAAGTCGTGTGACACAATCTATGGACAATCGCCAATAAAACAGTTAATTTACAAGTTTGAAAGTCATTTTATTAATAAAAGGAATCAAAGGATAAATCTTAAATTTAATTAATGTGAACGTTGAGATTGGTTTTCAGCACATAAGATTGATCGAGGGATCAATTTCGAAGACAGGCGCGCATTTCCTTATCCATCATTTGAAGTCTCTGCATTTCTTAGACTTCATTTTGTAAGTGTTCCGTTCTGTTTTTCAACTTAAAATAATATTTTAAAACATTATCTTTTAATCAACTAAAAGTTCAAAAACACTAGCAATTTTAAATATTTTACAAAGTTTTCACAGCCCTAGAAAATTCCACGAGCGCGTTACCCGACAATGCACTACGGCTTTATCAGCTCATTGTATTGGCTGTGGATATTTCCTACTATCTGTATTTCTTTCAATCAGTTTGAATGGTACAACAAACATATCAAATTTAGATCTTTTACCTGCACCATTGAATGCATTCTAAAGTAAGGATGGGGCAAAATATGCAAACTTTTCACTTTATCAATGTAGAGAGAAAGCCAACAAAACAACACCTTTAATTGACTAACTAAAAGGATTACAAAAGGATTGCAACTCAGGCCCTTCTTCAGGCAAGATGTAATTGCATATTGTAATCCTTTTAGTTAGACAATAAAAGGTGTCGTTTCTTGGTTTTCTCTACATTCATAATCTAACGTGTCTGACTTACCTAGCACTTTTATCAAAAACAAAAGATAAGCCATGTACTCATTATTGTATATTACAGTACCCAGTTTTGTTCTTTACGGTTGTGTAATGCTGTGAGCAAACCTTGTGAACATTCACAACTATACTTCTAAAATTCCCCACACCACATTAAACAATTAATAATTTCATCAACTTAGTGTAGCTTCTATATCCTCAGAAACACACAGATGGTTCAAAACCAGTCAGACCAGTTTCTCACAGAAGGTGCATTTGTAACTAAATATATGTATGTGTGTGTGAAATGTATTTTTCCATTACAGCTGTATGTAAAAGTGCAGTGCAGTGCATCTTCTAAATCAGGAAATGAAATGTGCTAAAGCCATCTACTGACAGGTACAGAAAGGCTCTTTATTTGATGTAAATTCATTTTAGGTGAATTTGAGATATTTGATTGGAAAATGATGCCATACTTTGATATGAAAACAGGCATTTGACGGTGAAAATCAAAATTTGATCACCATGCAATTGTAATATGTCACAAACTCAAGAACTAAACTTTCCCATTTGTTATGGATAAAAGTTGGTGTGACAGGGTTCTTCTTGAACCCTCAGACTATCGCCAGACACCAGATAAAAGTCCAAAATAATGACCTTTTACTAATACAAAGTGCTCAAAGCACCCTCCTCTCCCACAATACTCATTAAATAAACAATACATACACATACACAATCCACCACTCCCAGGCATTAGCACCTTCCATCCAGCTCAGCTGGTCTGAATCCTTTATAGTCCTTGACCCAGGTGTTTAGCTCTCTCTGTCCATGTGACTAGGAACACTTCGGTCAGATAAAGCTCCTTTTCTTCAATCTGGAAGCATGTCATTCCACTTGTCCATGTGTCTTGGCGTGCTTCCGGGTGTGGGCAAATAGTTGCTGTTCCTCCTGCAGCACCTTCCAGCCCCTGTGAGTATCCAGCAGGGCTGGAGAAACCCAATGTCCATAATCCTGCTGGCATTAGGGCACCTCCATGCTGCAGAGAGGGCTCACCTGGATGGGGTTATGACTGGAATAGATAGTCGATCATATATCACACTGATCAATTATCCAGCATAAACCACATGTTCCTTTTCTGCCCAGAATCATCTGTATTGCGCACATTTTGGCAAACCATAGAATAGAATGGAATATAGTGTTATATTGAGAAAATCATGTAGGATAAAAATGTTAAAGAGAGAAGGTCTGAAGAAAAGGGTTTGACTGAAGAGGAGTTGCAGGACCGAGCTGATGGAGAAGGTTGATCAAGCATATCAAACACACTTAGAATGGAGAAAGATGAAGAAGAAGAAGAAGAAGAATGCAAAAATCTTGTGCATTAACTATAACATTTAGTAGTACTTATTTAATAATATATTCTATACTGAAACCACTACTTCCCAGCAGGAACCGACGAGTGGACAGACTGGTAATCTAATCAAATACACACATACATACACAATTATGCAAATGTTACCAATTTGAATTAGCTATTAACTGAACATGACATGATTAGAAATTTATGAGAAAACTTGGGTCAGAAACCAACATCAGACCCACACAGAAATGACAGACAAATCTCTGGAATATACAGGCAAGAGTTATTCTGCTCTTATATTACCCACAACTCAAAGCACTGGTAAATGATAGCACAGTTGGCAGTGACACCATTGGTAACACGTTGACTGGATTTATTAGTTGTGCCTAGTGATGTCTACTATGCACTGGTCTGATTCTTTTTTGTTTTCAGGCTCCAGTATGCATATTATAAAATAAAGAATTATATCCAGTATACTTATATCATCCTCTTTAACTTCTCTTGTGGAGATACTGGGAATAGGTGGTGTGAGGCCTTTTACTAATATGTCAAAATGATAGCCTACAGGTGCAATCTTTAAAGAAAAAGAACATCCATCCATCCTTATCCAACCCACTACATCCTAACTACAGGGTCACGGTGTCTCTGGAGCCTATCCCAGCCAACAATGGGCAAGTGCAGGAAATAAACCTGGGCAGGGTGCCAGCCCACAGCAGGGCACACACACACTAGGGAATTTAGAATCACCAATGCACCTAACCTGCACAGTCTTTGGACTGTGGAGGAAACCAGTACCGAGGAAACCCACACATACAGGAGAACATGCAAACTCCAGAGGAGGACCCAGGAAGCAAACCCGATCTCCCATCTGTGAGGTGGCAGCACTACCCAGTGTGCCACCGTGCACTAAATGCAGGAACTTGATGAAACATATTTACTGTAGAACACAAAATGTAACCAAAACTAACTGTAACAAAAAGAAAGAGTGAGGGATGTGCTCATGAGGGATGTGGGCAGACCTTGTCAAAAATAACAAAACCAAGAAGCATTAAAAACACTAGATATAAAAAATAAAAATACAATAGATATAAGGTGTGAAATACTTAATAAGAAGCACTAATCTGGTGTAGGAATAATAATGCAACAAGGAAAAATGGGCTTCTGGTGAAAACTAATTTTGTTTCTCACCAACCTATTTGAGGTAGGAGTATCGTGACACCCATATTTAATAAAGAGAGCCACACAAATATCCTGTTGATATACTTGTGATTTGTTGTAAATATCTGCTCTTTGAACTTTCATTTTATAAAACCAACCTTGATTACATACACACCTGATTACTCTAATGGTCATGATTGTGAATTACTGCCGGAATGCTGCTCAAACATACGTAAAATCAGGATGGAATTCTTCTATGCTGAGTCTATTTCAGATGTTGTAGTTGATGCTAAAGAGCATGAGAAAACTTGAATGCTTTCATTTTCTAAAAGTACTGGTAACAACACATTTTTCTTAAGTGCCTTACATAAGAATGTTCTGACAGGCTTAGCTGTACATATGTATTAAACCTGTGCCTATCTTTTACAGTGTAGTAGTATTACAGTAAGCATCAGCTTAATATGCTAAACAATTTCTGTAGCTGCTTTATTCCCACTCAAGGTAATAACAGCCTGGTGTGTGAGTGATGGATATCATCTAACTTTCTGCATCCCAACTTAGACAGTAATGACATCTCCAACTGGCTTCTTCACAGTGGATGTTGAAATGTAAAACTGTGAAGAAAGCCTAGGACTTAGAAACACTTATGGAGGCTGATTCCTTGTTCGCTTGTTCGATAGTACATTATCTGCATTACATCAGCAAGAATTGTTTTGAACTTAATATCAATCATAGAGCTCAAGGAAAAGTGGGTATTACAAACAGCTTTCTTCTCAAAAATGAAATGAGGAATTGTATATTTTTAAATCAGGCCAACCACAGCCTGTGTGATAAAACGCCTGATAGATCTTTTATTTTAGCCTCAAAAAGGTGACATGTTTTGAGGTTATTATGCCATAAACATTGTGTCATTCTCCAGCAATACTCTAAGTCCATTATGTGTCAATATTTATGATACTAGCCTGACACAACTCATAAGTTCAGAAAAGCAGAACACAGTTATGTAGGGACACACTAATGATCACTTCAAATAAAACACACATCCCTCCCAGAGGAAGCCACCTGACACCAGTAAAGAAGAGCAATTTTTTAAAAATTGCATATCTATGGACTTTTCAAAAAACCAGATTAATTATTAAGTTTCTTTTGTCTTTGAGGTTGACATACTGTATAAAAGTATAGTCTACAGTGCATAACACCCACATTCTTGATTTGATAGTTTTGCCCCCCTTTTTCTGTGATTTTGTCTACAGTATATGAAGTATTAACATAGATATAGAGGAAGTTTTAAAAAACATTTTGACCCCCTCCTTGTTTAAATGTGTTTGGGATACCTTTTTTTTTGTTTTGATTGCTCCTATGGATAAAATATTATAAAATATATTTAACATCCATCCATCACCCAAACCCTGCTATACCCCAACAAAAGGGGTCAGGGGGGGTCTGTGGGCCAATCCCAGCCAACACAGGGCGAAGGCAGGAAACAAACCCGGGAAGGGCGCCAGCCCAGCCTAAAAAATCTTCACACATTCAACTTTTTTTTTTTTTTAACATAGCAATCTGTGCTGTTTTCCATGCATTGTTTCCCCCAAATCTAAGATATAGAACTTAATTGGTTAAATTGTGTGACTATTAATTAGGCATGGATCTTTTTTTGGCAATGGTTAAAAATATATATATATAAAAACAGTGGAACCTCGAGATAAAGTTTAATTTTTTCCAACTGGCTCAATGCAATTTCTCATATCTAGAAAAAATTTCCCCCATTGAAAAAAGGGGAAATCCAGTTAATCCTTCCACCCTCAAAAATAAAAATAAAATCAATTTTCCTAACAAATAACACTGATAAATAATAAAAACAAGGGGAACCTTGGTTTGTAAGTAACGGTTTACAGTGTTTTGCAAGAAAAGCAAAATTTTTTAATTAATTTTGACTTATAAACGAGAAAGTTTTTTACAACAGTAAGGATACATTTTGTCTGCTGAGATATTGATCAAAACTGAGCTGATGGTTCTTCTCTCTTGGTCTCCTCTCCTTATCTCTCTCCCCGGCCCGCTTCTCTTTTTCCTTTTCCCCCCCGGGGGCCCTTTCCCCTCTCCTTTTGAGGCAATGCCCCCTACTCCCCGCTGCGAATTTTTTGGATATGCTTTTGGGAACTCCCCGGCGAAACAAAAACCTGGGGCGTGATCATCACCTCGGGAAAAGAACTAGTGAGCGGGCGGGCTGGCAGCGCAGGGGGTAATCCCAGTCGAGCCAGTCGGGAGAAAACGTTTCCCCAAGCCTGGCTCTGCTCTTTCGTGAGCCAATGCTTGTATTTAGACCCCAATTTTTTTCACTCATACTTTCCTCTTTTTTGGTTTTCCCGTATCATAGGTGATTATCTGGGTTCCCCACTGTATATATATATATATAAGAGAGAGAGAGAGAGAAAGGAGAGAAAAGCGAGAGAGGATTGTATTAAAATTTTTTCCCGGGTTTTTGTCATAGCTCCCTCTCCTTGCCCCATTTCAATTCAATTTTACAATAAAGTTTACATTGCCATGTCAGCCAAGTGCAGTGTCACATTGATCTTTTTTTGCCCTTCGGTTCACTTTCAAATATCAAAGGTGATTCTGAGTGTCTCTCAGATGAAAAATTTCTAAACTGTTTTCCATCAAAAATGGCATTGTAGGGTATTAGACTTCTGCTTTAAAAACCCCAATTTTCGGGCCAATCACTGTCTGTCAGGGGGGTTTTATATTTACCCATTTCAGCATGGGCTTTTCCATTTGTCCCGGTATGTTATGCACCTGATGGGAAAGCACTCAACCGATCAGCCGGCGCTCTGGTAACCTTTTTAAATGTATCTGCACCGTTCTCCAAAGGGGACGGTTTATTCTTTAACATTTTCAGATAAATTGAGCACAACATGCTTTTCACTGCCAAGAGACAGTGGGTTATTAATTTACTTACAGTATTCCACTATTATAAGCTTCAACACGGATGTTTATTTTCATGTCTGTCTGTGACTGTATTTTTTTACAATTTTGAAAACTGAAAACCTTCAGGGAAAAATCACTTTTGAGTTAGAGGGGTCCCCGAACCTTCAAGTACTGTTATGTTATTTGGAAAATTTCTTTTCAATGACAAAAAAACTTTTCCAAAATTTAAAAGAGCGGTTTTCATGTTTTGTTTTTTATTTAAAATGGATTTTGATTCTATGATAGATTGATGAGGTCTTTTTTATTTTTGTTCATTAATTTTGGCCTTTAACCTTCTCTAACCAACCCTTGCAGGGTTTGTCCCCACTCCTCATAGGTTCTTAAAAACTAGTTCTTTGGGGTCTTTTGATAGATAGATAATGAAAAGAAGTAGATAGATAGATAGATAGATAGATAGATAGATAGATGAAGATAGATAGATGAAATAGATAATAGATAGATGAAAAATAGTGATAGATAGATAGACTTTTATCTGAATTTGCATCATAACCTTTTAAGAAATTAAAGACCCCTTATAGGCAGTTATTCTTGCCGAAAAAAATAGTTACTGAAATTTACATTCTTTTTTTTTTCAAATCAGAAAGCACTTGGGGGCATTTTATCAGTTAAAAAATTACTTAAACAAATATATATTAGACTGAGCCAATGGCATACTGTAGATGTAACTAAAATTTAAAAATAAGATAGAAATAAGAAAGGTTTTTCCCCTTTTCCATATGTTCTTAAAATATAACAGACTTTGGTAGTTTTCTGAATTTTATTCTATCCCAAATTTTTGTTCACCTGTCTTTTTTCCATAATTGATAAAGTGAATTCAGCTTCAAATATGTTGTGAAGGTGTAGGTGGTTCTGTTGTGGGTTCAAAACAGAGCGGCAACTTGTCATGGGTGTGGAAGGGGGGTCTAAGGGCGTTAAGCTCTTGGGGAGGATTTCAGAGTTTGTCAGTTCCTTTGTATTTTTTCCCCTTCATTTGGGTTTCCCCACTTGTGTCTTTATTTTAAAATAAAAAAAAAAAGCAATTTTTTTTTTCTTTAGTCTACTTGTCATTTTCAATGTGGGAGATGCCCGGGGGTAAAATTCTCTTACAATGTTTCCCGTAAAAACAATCAAGGTATTAAATTTTAAAAAAGCTCAGATTATTTCACAGTAACTGCTGAATTACGAAAAAAAAGTAATTTACTTTTTTTTGTTTTATTATTTTGACAGACATGATTTTTAAAAAAGATCACACAAAACTAAAAGCAAAACTGAAAAAACTCAAAATTCTAATAAAATATTTAATACACAAAGAATACTAAACCAGATTGGGTTTGAAACTGCTTTTTTTAATAATGGTATACAAAAGACAAAATAGGTGTTTGAAAAAGGGCATGTTATTATCTCCCCCATTCTATAAAGCAAAATTAGGGGCTTTTTGTTAACTTTAAAATTTGTGGGGTCCCGTTAGTTGGGGTAGTGCTCCTGTTCGGATATGAAAAGAGTCAAGTATTGTGTGTCAATTGTGAGCTGTGAAGAGCTGCCGGTTCCCAGGTCAATAACTTTTTTAAAGAATAAAATTTTGGGCCTTTGGGAAAGGGGGAAGGTCTAGTATTGGTTTCTGTATAAACCCTGATCATGAATTAACCGATTGAGTTCGTTTACTTTTTTTCTACTGGGAACAAAAAGGGCCAAACTAAAGCAACACCAGCTGCTTACCTCAGCCTTCTCTTGCTGGTGTCCTGGCAGTACCAGCAATTTTTTAACCCGTTTTGGTGCATCTATTTTTGAACCACATTGTAGGTGTTTTGGGAGACAAAAACTCTTCTTTGTGTTTCATTGCCCAGCAGTGTACCAGATCCATTCCTTCACAGGGCTCCAATCCCCAAACTCCCCAATCATGTGTCATTTTTTTAGCAGTGCTTTTTCTTGTGAGAAATACCCAACCCCCACAGGGGACACATTTAAATGATTACTGAGATTTATAAAGGTAAATTGATCAATTTATATTTACATTTTATTCACTAAGCTAAAATTTATATTTTTTAGTTCAATTTGTTCACCCACAGTACTGTATGTAGTACTGCATGTAGCAGCTGATGAACAGTCCTCATGGATGACACTGCAGTTGTGACCCGTTTGGGGTGGCTACTTTGAGCAGTTGTTCAAAGCCAATCCTGGATGTTGGATATTTCTGGGTCCCACGATTCTTGAGGCTGATCCTCCAATTAGCTGTGATCCACCCAATCTCACTGAGATTGCACAGGTGGTGAACCAACTGAGGGGGGGAAAGGCTGCAGGGACTGTGGTATCCGGTGAACGTCTCAGGCTGGTGGTAGGCTGTCCGGCTGGCATTGCTCAATCTTTGCTTCCATTTGGGAGACTGGCATCATCCAGCTGACTGGGAAAAAAGGGCTTTTTGTCCCTATCTGGAAAGGAAGAGTGATCGCCTGGGTTGCGGGAACTTCGGGGATCCTTTTTCTTGGTGTTGGGTAAGGTCTTTGTAGGTTCATCCTCAATAGCATCCATGATCACTTGTTACCCTCCCGTGACTGGAACAAACTGGTTTTTTCACCTAAGAAGTCTACCATCAACGCATCCTGGCACTGAGGGTTCTCATGGGCGAAGCGTCAATGGAAAGCCTTTTGATTTTCATAAAGGGATTTGGTCAAGCTGCCCTGTGGGGCATCCTGAGGGGTTTACGGGTTGCTGGATATCATACTGGCCTGTACACTGATACTGTGAGGGGCTGTGCAGGTGGAGGCCCGAACCTCTGTGTTTTTTCCCCGTTGATTCTGGGTTCATCAGG
>NW_024379946.1:0-74360 GCF_016835505.1 Polypterus senegalus
CCAAACATACAGCTGCGACACATAACAAGATTCATTTTTTAATTTCAAAAACCATAGTTCATTAAAAGCTGAATAAAAATGTGTCACACTGAAGAAACAGCAAAATTACATGTGCTTGGGATGTTGAGAGCATATCTGACAAATGGATCACGAGACACAAGTAAATGGAGATTTTTTTCAATAGTGATAGAAACTGATAAATCTATACTGAGCTTATAAATGTATTATTATTTTCCATGTGGGTCCAAACTTTTATTGCTTTCTACTGTGCTAAATTGAAAAACAAACAAAAAAAATCAAGAATAATGCAGACTTGTGTGCTGTACAGTGCTCCATATAACAAATATATTCAAGAACTTTATGATGAATGTCAACATAAAACAGCAAAACAAATTTTGAAGTCAATATTCATTCCTCCATCAATTTACCAAGATGCAAGTTTCCTTATTTATTTATTTATTTATTATTTTGTGAGCAGTCATGAGCAAAATGTTTCATGAAAAATTGAATTAGCATCAAAAATCAGTGCTTTTCTTTGGAAAAAAAAAGTGAAATAAATTGTTTTCTGTTACCAGTGAAATTCATGCCATTCACACAAGAAGGCCATTCATGCATTAATTCTACATGTGCCTGTCTGTCATTTAGTGTTTAAATAAAAGATCTCAAGTGAAGAAAAAAATGATGGGAAGTGTGTATATCCTCCACTACACTCTCAAAAATCCTGCTTCTTTAGATAGATAGATAGATACTTTATTAATCCCAAGGGGAAATTCACATAATCCAGCAGCAGTATACTGATACAAAGAAACACTATTAAATTAAATAGTAATAAAATGTAAAAATTAAAATAAAATTAATGTATGCATTTACTCCCGGTGGAATTGAAGAGTCGCATAGTGTGGGGAGGAGCGATCTCCTCAGTCTGTCAGTGGAGCAGGACGCTGACAAAGTCTGACTGAAGCTACTCCTCTGCCTGGAGATGACACTGTTCAGTGGATGCAGTGGATTCTTCATGATTGACAGGAGTTTGCTTAGTGCCTGTCGCCTGCCACAGATGTCAAACTGTCCAACTTTAATCCTACAATAGAGCCTGCCTTCTTAACAAGTTTGTCCAGGTGTGGCGTCTTTCATCTTTATGCTGCCACCCAGCACACCACCGCGTAGAAGAGGGCACTCGCCACAACCGTCTGGTAGAACATCTGCAGCATCTACTGCAGATGTTGAAGGATTCCAACCTTCTCAGAAAGTATAGTCTGCTCTGACCTTTCTTACATAGAGCATCAGTATTGGCAGTCCAGTCCAATTTGTCATCCAGCTGCACTCCCAGATATTTAAAGGTCTGCACCCTCTGCACACAGTCACCTCTGATGATCACAGGGTCCATGAGGGGCCTAGGCCTCCTAAAATCCACCACCAGCTCCTTGGTCTTGCTGGTGTTAAGGTGTAAGTGGTTTGAGTCGCACCATTTAACAAAGTCTTTGATTAACTTTCTGTACTCCTCCTCCTGCCCACTCCTGATGCAGCCCACAATAGCAGTGTCATCCAACAACTTTGCACATGGCAGGACTCAGTCATATTGGAAGTCTGATGTATATAGATTGAACAAGACCGGAGAAATTACAGTCCCCTCTTGGCGCCCTGTATTGCTGCACAATGTCAGACCTGCAGTTCCCAAGGCGCTTACATATTTAATGACACTTTAATGACACTTTATGGTTCTTTACTGGGTTGTGGATTCCACATAGAACTATTGCTTGACAATTTCATTCTCAGAATGATTCTTTGCACATGAAGTTAGTCCTTGGTGCTTTGAAAAAACCCTTGTATTTAGAAAAAAATAAAATCATTAATGTAAGGTAGGCTGCCTAGCAGGACAGTAACAAAAAAACCTGTGTTATTGTATGCAGCAACAGTCCTTTTACAAATCATGATTTATTGGCATTTCACAGGTCTGTTACCATTTATTCCTGTTATTTACTATGTGGAGCAGTTTAGGTTTAATAAATGAAGATTCTACAGAATCTTCATGATGGATATTTTGGGAACCAAAACGGTTCCCCTCTTGCATTGCTCTGAAAAAACTCCTTTATTTAAAAGTATAGAGCCCTGTTTGGAAAAGACTACTTTTAAAAGATAGGAAGTGAGGTAAATTATATATATCTTGTGGACCTCCGTAATTTTAGTTCCATGTGCTCATAAGTATTAACTTTTTATGGACCAGCGAAAAGTCCATAAAAAGCAACACTAGGTTAAACTAGCCCTGTGCAAATGGACAAGTCTATAAAATTCCATCATTTGACGCTTTGGATGAAACTAAAATTATGGAGGTCCTCCAGTAATCTGACTTTACCCACACCTCCTGATTACACTAATCCTTGTCCAAAAGAGCTTAGGATTAGCGTTTTTAGGTTACAAGGGAGTGAAGTTTAGAAGCATTGGTGACTTGATGTGTAATGAGGTTTTTCTGTGGGGGAAACACAGTAATCTACTCAGAGGTGTGTTTTGATGTTTCTCTTAGTGGAAAAACGTAGTTTGATGTGTTTGTAAAAACCTACTGCACTCCTCCATGATGATGGAATGAGAGGTATGTATTAGCAATTGCTAAGGATTACATGTGGTATATAGCGCAGAAAGAACAAAGTGTGAATTAAACGCTATATAGCGCCGACCGGCACAGACTCACACTGAGGCAAGTGTAAAACACCAGAAGACTTTTATTTTTCTTCAGCTGGAGGGATGTCTTCCCCGTGAACCCTCCAGCCACAACACAGTCCCAAGCACAGTTGAACACAAACCACACACACAACTTCCTTCTCGGCTCCACACCTCCTCCTGGCAGCCTGTCCTCTACCTCCGATTCTGCCCCTGGTGGTGGTGGCTGACCATTTATAGCCCACCGGAAGTGCTCCAGGTGCTTGATCATCTGTTGCTAATTGCACTTCGGACGGGCTGCAGAGGTGTCCAGGTTGGCTCTCGGGATCCATGCAGATCTCGCGGCACCCCAGATCCCACAGGGTTGTGGAGAACTCCATCTCCCATGGAACCCTGCGGAAACTGAGGCACCATCATCAGCCAGGAGGCTGCCACCAAGCACCCGGGGTGGTACTGAGTTGGTTGCTCCCCTGGAACATATGTAGAAGGCGCCGCCACAAGAGATAAACACAGAAGTGTGAATGAGACTTTAGGACGCTAGGTCTTCCTTGTTTTGCACGCCAAAGAAGCTTTAAACACCCCAAACACTCTTTAGTGATGTTTGCACATCATAATTGCAGCATTGCCTACAAAGTGAGTTTTGGTGCCAGTTTTACAGAACTCTATGCAAATCGAAACTTGGCTGCTTCACTCATCACTATTTGTGAGCTTCTCCTTTGAGATAATTGCTTCAGACACTAGCAGACAGTCCCCTCATGTTTTAATAATCTCTGTGGCGTAGCTTGTAAATGGGTGTGATACATGGCATGAAATAGTCACACATTACTGTATAGAACAAAATGTAAATAAAAATGATAAATGATTAAAAGTGTATAAAAATAAATATAAAATACAATATGAAAATAACAATACAAAGTCCTAATTATAATGTTAACTGACATTACATGATACGCTTATGTTAATCACTGTGGGTTTATATATACTTTTTTTGTTTATGTACATAAATGGTTTATTTTGTTTTTGTTTATTTTTAATACCATTTAGTTGTAAAAATGTGTGGGTACTCACTGAGAAGTGTTATACAAAAAATAAATAGAAATTGGAAATGCTGCTTGGGACTCCTCAAATTCTGATTAGTCAGTCAGTCAGTCATTGTCCAACCTGCTATATCCTAACACAGGGTCACGGGGGTCTGCTGGAGCCAATCCCAGCTAGCACAGGGCGAAGGTAGGAAACCAGGCGGGGCACCAGCCCACCACAGGACACACAAACCAAGCACAGACTAGGGACAATTTAGGATCGCCAATGCACCAAACCTGCATGTCCTTGGACCGTGGGAGGAAACCCACACAGACACGGGGAGAACATGCAAACTCCACGCAGGGAGGACCCGGGAAGCAAACCTGGTTCTCCTTACTGCAAGGCAGCAGCGTTACCACTGCGCCACCGTGCTGCCCCAAATTCTGATTATTAGTACATAATTAATCCAAACAGTCCGGAAAGCTTCAAATCATTTTGCCCCTCTCTTTACATCCTTTGCTTTCCCACAACCTCTCTGTAAGGGTTCCAGCATATCAGAGGACCCTGTCTGACATTTTTAGACACAACTTGATACTTTTACTTTACTACTTTTCCAACATGTTTTGCACTTTAATTTAGGACAATTCAAAAGTGATGAGTAACAACCTTAAAGTAAGCCCTTGACCTATATTTCTTGTCAGAGATTAAGACATGAAGCTGTAGAACTATAAAAAGACATTAAGGTGACACATGAGAAGCCCTTTTTTTCTTTTTTATATACACAGCTTTTCTGCATATTGGCATGTATTAAAATACATTTGTGGTAATTGAAATGGATCAATCTGTGGTTGAGCTTGGTGTGGCTCTCTGTCTGTATGAACTGAACGGACAACACTTAATTCATAACAGTTGTAGTGATCTGCACGCTCACATGTTTTTCATTGTTTGTCTGCACTATTTGTTGTTAGTTTGTGTTTTTAATACCTACTTCTATAAGAGATTTCTTGGACTGGGTTACTGACCAATCAGAACATGAGCAGAGAAGGGAGTTCCAGTTCAGTCTCATAAGTAAGAATTACAAACAGCTTTTTGAACTTAGAAGGAGGAAAATCAGCAACATCAGCAGCTCAGCAAGAGATTCCCCTGTTTGATGAACCTGACGTTTCCATCTTTGTCACAGCTTCATCCAAGTCTTTTAATTCATCGTTTTTCAGGAGAAGGAAAGGAAACCCGGCCAGGCTAAAGAAATGGAACTCAGGAAATTCAGGATCCTTGACAGGTTTATTCATTACTTAGCTGTTCTTTCCTGCTATTTTTGATATTCAATCATTTCATTTGCAATAGTTCAAACTTTCATTGGGACTTGCTTGAATATAGAGCCCCTTTTATAGAGCGCCCGGAAGTGCTCCAGGTGTTCCACAGTCTCCTTCCAGCTACACTTCTGGGTGTGGTGGCAGCCTCGCAGAGGAGGGCTCAGTCGATCTCCATGCACCCTATGGTGGTGGCCATGGGCCCCAGCAGGGATGAGCTTCCATGCTCCAAACTAGTGGCTCTGTAGCACACCAGGGGGGCTGCCCTCTGCTGTCCCGTGGGAGGGATTGCCCCATGCAAGCACCTTCCCCCGGTCCTTCTGCTATGGTGGCATCCCAGCCAGGTAAGAATCCAAGCTGTCCGTTACACTGCCCCTCCCTCAGCTGAGCTCCGTGGGGTAAAGTGTCCAGCCCCTTGAGGGTCACTTTTCTCTGCAATTGGCCGGTCCACAGTTTCGCCCTGATAAACAGAAACAGTGTGGTAGGGAGACACTGCGTCAGCGTTGTGTTCTGGCCTATCAACTCAAGGACATAATCTGTAGTGAGAGATGGGGTCTCATTACACAGTAACAGTTATTTTGGGAAGGTGAAAATAAAGAAAGATGTGAAAATTAAAGAAACCGTTGTAATAAGTGGAGACCAGAGACGTGGAAAGGTTTGGGGCAGCCACCCGTTTATTACGGTTTCCCGGCTGCAAAAGTCTTTGAGGCATTGTAACAGTTGTTTACACAACAGAGTCCAAAACAGAACTGCCTGCCTAAGCAATGGCAGTGAGCTTTATAGCACAGAGGGCGGAAATGATGTCGTCCTCTGGGCGGAACTGGAAGTGACATCATCCTTGGGGCGGAACCGGAAGTGACCTCATTCTTGGGGCCGGAACCGGAAGTGATGTGTCCTTCCTGGAAATGGCGGCTCCTGGTGGGATTTCCGGGTAAGACCTGCAGAGAACTCAGAAAGAGCGTCAGTGCACCCCGCCCCCCCCTGGGCAGATGTATAAACAGTATTTCCTAAGCCCTTCAGCTGCTTCCCATGCACACGCGTGTGTGACAAGACTCCCCCCTCAGCCCAGACCCGTCGGGTGGGCGACCTGCACCGAGAGGTCGTGGGCCCGGGAGAGGGCATCGGCGTTGGCATGAAGAGACCCCTGTCGATGAACGAGCGTATACTTGTACTGCTGCAGGTCAAGAAACCACCTCGTGACCCGTGGATTCGACTCCCTGTGAAGGGCCATCCACTTCAGAGGTGCATGATCCGTCACCAGAGTGAACACGCGACCCAAGAGGTAGTACCGCAGCTGAGTTACCGCCCATTTGATCGCCAGAGCCTCTTTCTCCACCGCCCGTACCTGGTCTCCCTGTCCAACAGTTTCCGGCTCAGGTACATAACGGGGTGTTCAACACCGTCGACGCTTTGGCTCAACACGGCACCCAAGCCTGTGTCCGAAGCGTCCGTCTGGAGGATAAAAGGAAGAGAGAAGTTAGGGGAGATCAAGATAGGTGCTGAAGTCAGAGCCCTTTTAAGTCACTGAATGCAGCCCCGCTTTATCAGACCATACCACCGTATTAGGAGCTCTTTTCTTTGTCAAATCGGTCAAAGGCGCCGCTCTCTCGAGAAGCGAGGCACAAACCGGCGGTAGTACCCGCCAAACCGAGAAAGGATTGGACTTGCCGCTTGGTTTGGACGGGCCAGGCCATTATGGCTTGCAACTTGGAACACTGTGGCCTCACAGTACCCGACCCACTAGGTAGCCCAAATATTTGGCTTCCCTCAATCCAAAGAAACATTTCTTGGGGTTGATTCGGAGCCCGGCCTCTCCCAGTGTCCGTAATACTGCTGTGACCTGCTGTATGTGTTCCTTCCAGGTGCTGGAATAGATGACGCCGTCATCCAGATAGGCAGCACAGAGCGAGTTATGGGGCGGAGCACTTTGTCCACCAGGCGCTGAAAAGTCGCAGGCCCGTGTAACCCGAATGGAAGGACACGATACTGCCAGTGTCCGCTAGGAGTGCTAAGCGGTTTTTCCTTCAGCGGACTCCGTTAAAGGAACCTGCCAGTACCCCTTTGTCATGTCAAGTGTAGTCAAGAATTTGGCTGGTCCCAGTCTCGAGGAGGTCATCCACGCGAGGCATGGGATAAGCATCAAATCTGGAAACTTGGTTAAGCCGACGGAAGTCATTGCAAACCCTCCAACTGCCGTCAGGCTTAGCAATCAAGACGATGGGACTGGACCAGGGACTACTACTTTCCTCGATTACTCCTAGTGCCAGCATTCGCTTGATTTCCAGTTCCACTTCTACTTTCTTTGCCTCCGGGAGTCTGTAGGGTCGCTCACGGACGATCACCCCCGGGTCAGTCAATATGTCATGCGCAATCAGAGAGGTCCGACCGGGTTTTTCACTTACCACCTCTGGGACAGAGCGGATAGCTGCTTCGAGCTCTTGTTTCTGCCTGGGGGATAGCTGCTCGCCGAAATTAAGGGAACTTACTTCAGCGAAGAGAGCAGGGCTGTCGGAGGAGGGATCGGGACCCTCTCCTTCCACGGTTTCAGCAGGTTTACATGATATATTCGCTCAGCTGGTCGGATTGGGCTGTTTCACCAAATAGTCAACCAATCCCTTCCTTTCCTTAATTTCGTAGGGGCCTAGCCAATGGGCGAGCAGTTTAGAGTGAGAAGTTGGTACCAATACCATGACGCGATCCCCCGGTTGGAACTCCCGGAGAGTCGTGCCACGGTCATAAAGGCGGGCCTGTGCTGATTGCGCCTCCTCTATATGACTTTTTAGAATCGGTCTTATTGCATCAAATCTACCGCGCAATTGGGCGATATATTCCAAAATATTAGTGGAGGGCTGTGCCTCCCCTTCCCAGCCCTCTTTTAAAATATCCAATAAACCCGGGGTTGTCTTCCGTACAGTAATTCAAATGGAGAGAACCCGTAGAGGCTGAGGAACTTCCGATATGCAAAGAGGACAAGGGGAGGAGTTGGTCCCAATCCCTCCCATCCTTGCTGACTACCTTACGTAGCATTTGCTTGAGAGTTTGATTAAATCTCTCCACTAGGCCATCGGTTTGAGGATGATACACGAGGTCTTTAAATGCTTTATTTTCAGTAACTTGGCAGTCTCCTTGAACGTTTCCGAGGTAAAAGGCGTTCCTTGGTCCGTCAGGACTTCTCTAGGAATGCCTACTCGCGAAAAGACTCCTACTAGTTCCGTGCAATATTTTTGTGGTAGCGGCGCGAGCGGCTTCAGGGAATCGGGTAGCATAATCCACGAGGGCGAGTATATATTTATATCCTCGGGCTGAGGGTTCTAGGGTCCTACTATGTCAACCCCAATCCTATCAAAGGAACGTCAATAAGGGGAAGGGGAACCAGAGGAGCACGGTCCTCCTAGGAATTTGCCGCAGTTGACATTCCGGACAGGAAAGCAAAGCGCGAACCTCCTCATTAATCCCGGCCAGAAAAAGCGGAGCTTAATTCGCTCTAATGTTTTATCGGGCGAGATGGCCTCCAAGAAGGTGGGAGTGTGCTAACTTCGCAAACCTGCCGCCGGTAGGTCAGCGGGATTAGCAACAACTTCCGGACCTTCCCCTCATGTTCAGCGACCCGATACAACAAATCATTATCAGCGACAAAGTGAGGTCCCTGTGGCATGGGCAAATGCGCGTTGGCGTTAACGAGAACCACTGCATTCTTTATGTGTTTCAGAGAGTCGTCATTCCACTGTTCTCTCTTGAAAGAAGCGGCGTCGCTCTAAACTGAAAGTGCAACTCAGAGAGCGGGTCGGTCTGACCTCAAGGCGGAGATTCCTCCTCGCTGCGGGCGCTAGTGGATGGCGTAGTAGCCAGCGACGGTCGGGAGTGTCTTCGTCACTCTCTTGGCCTACCGCCCCACTCCCTGTCGGCTGATTACGGTGTGGAAGCAACTTGAGATGAATCGTTGTCATCTATAACGAGGCCATAAGTTTTCGGGAATGCTTTCTAAACTACCGCGTTACTATCAGACCAGTCTCGCCCGAGGATTACGGAAGCGGAGGATCGGATGCACCGCCACGGTAAGCTGTCGAAGGGTTCCTCCGAGACATACGTAACACCGGGCGGTATTGTATCGCGGATATCTCCGTGTATACATTTTAGACTGGTCTTCTTTTTAATCCACTGTTGCGGTAGAATAAAGCGGCGAGCAACGACAGACACGTTACTGCGGAATCGAACAGCGCTGTTATCTTATGTCCATTAATAAGAAGCTCCCCGTATGTTTATCCGCCAGGGGATTGCTAAGGGCACACAAACAACCCGCCATTGTCCCCTACGGTCCGCCTTGTTCCCGACAGGTCGCAAGCCAGGCGGCCCGGCGACTTCGAACAAGCTCTGGAATGCGTGGAAGGGACTGCTTTAGTGGGACATAGCTCCCGGGTAGTCCACAGAGCGGCTGTTCTGCCCTCCCAGGTTTCACAGCCGGCCTCTGGGTTTGCAAGAGCTGCAGCAGCTCGTCCATAGAATGGAATTCGCCCCAGGCGGCTGGGCAAATTCCTGGGGTAGTCTTTTAGCAGCAGAAAACAGGCCACTTGCTGCACTATTTGTAAGGGGTTAACTCGAATGGCGTAGCCACTCACCCACCTGTTGCCAGAGAGCCATAGCCTGCTCTGACAGCCCTTTGCTTGGGTTAAACTCCCAGTTTATGATTTCCTTCACCTGCCGGCCTGGGGACAACCCATCGTTAACTGGGACCTTGGTCCCGATGGGCAGCTCGGCTTTCCTGCCAAGGAGAGCATACTGAGCCACTCGTGTGTGTTCCCCAGAAGCCAGCCCACGCCTGTGGGTCCCCTCTACGTTCTCCACGAGATGGGTGGTCCCCACCGAGTTATGCTCATGGAGCAGAGCCTGCACAGCGTCCTTCCTGACCCTCTGGCGCACTCCCGCCCGAAACTTCGGCCCGGTACTCACCCACCTGGTTCCGTGATAGTTCGTGTCCCGGGTTCATCGGGGACACCATCCTGCCGACTACGCCACTGTAATAAGTGGAGACCAGAGACGTGGAAAGGTTTGGGGCAGCCACCCGTTTATTACGGTTTCCCGGCTGCAAAAGTCTTTGAGGCATTGTAACAGTTGTTTACACAACAGAGTCCAAAACAGAACTGCCTGCCTAAGCAAGGCAGTGAGCTTTATAGCACAGAGGGCGGAAATGATGTCGTCCTCTGGGCGGAACTGGAAGTGACATCATCCTTGGGGCGGAACCGGAAGTGACCTCATTCTTGGGGCGGAACCGAAGTGATGTGTCCTTCCTGGAAATGGCGGCTCCTGGTGGGATTTCCGGGTAAGACCTGCAGAGAACTCAGAAAGAGCGTCAGTGCACCCGCCCCTGGGCAGATGTATAAACAGTATTTCCTAAGCCCTTCAGCTGCTTCCCATGCACACGTGTGTGACACCGTGTAAAAATATATCCATCCATCTTCCAAACCTATTTATCCAGAGCAGGGTCATGGGGTGGCATCAGGTGCAAGGTAGGAACAACTGCAGTGTAACATCATATTTATTTAAAAAATGTAAATATAAAAAATATAAATAATATATAAAAATGTAAAATTAAATAAATTATTTATCAATGATATGTTTTTTTTTATTTGCAGGAAATTAGAAAACCTGGAAATCTTTAAAAAGAAATGATCTACATTCCTCACCAAATTGTGTATAGAGTCAGCCTGTACTTCAGCGGCTGCTGGTCAACAATTCTACTTTATGAGGTTTTAGCGCTCTCTACTGTGTCTTTGCATTCTCAAGCCTCCGAAACTAAGAAAGAGGCAAACCTGATGGAAAAACATGTTACTAATGTCAATGAACTTAAATATTTTTGCAATTCTGTACTATGTTAGCTGCTTTAGATTTTAAAACAGCTTATGCAAGTCAAAATATTTAACCTCTATAGTAGACACACTGTAAGGGAAAAGAAAAAAGTGCTTGAAACTGCCTGTCCATTAAACTATGACATCCTAACTTCACTTGTAGCGGCAAATTTTGGATTAGAAAATGATATCATATATAACATTTACCTTTGTGCTTTGTTCTGTGATAGCCATTTACATACCCTATGAGACGTCTTACTTCTTATACCTTGGGTTTCTTAGTAGGCCTATATGTAACTAGTTTGGCTGCTCCCATTAGGGGTTGCCACAGCGGATCAACTTCTTCCATATAATATTGTTGTCCGCATATTGATTTGGCAAAATTTTACACGGATGCCCTTCCTGACATAACCCTCCCTATTTATCTGGGCTTAGGACTACCACGAAGAAACACACTGGTTTGTGCATCCCATGCAGCTGGGTTTAGTTTGGGACTATACAGTACATACTACTTAATTCAGAGGTGTGCTTCTAGAGTATACTCTTTATCTTAAGCTGATTGTGTAAAAATTAAAACAGGTGTAAATGAACCTAAAAGAGCAGAAAAGAAGCTTTTCTGTCAGATTTCTTCATTTTGCCTTGATGCTTTGAAGAAGGCACATGGGAACTCCACCTATAGGTACAAATAAAGGACATCTATGTTTCGATTTCATATATAACAATGGCTTAAGACTCTTCTTTATTTATTTAGTTCTTCCCGTGTCTGTGTAGGTTTCCTCTGGGTACTCCAGTTTTTCCCCACTGCCCAAATGTTAGGTGAATTAGCCGGTGTGTGTGTGTTCCCCCTGTGATGAACTGGTGCCTTGTGCCCTATGGCAGCTGGGATAGACTCCAGCCCTCCCACCCATAAACCTGCTTTGGATTAGGTGAGTTAGAAAATATCATGACATTTTTGCCTTACCCCCCCATTATAACCACCTTTCCTGATGAAATGTTTTAAACGCCATGTAGTCTGGATTTTAAGTTGGCTCATGTACATGTAAAATTTCAAAAAGAATAACATAGCTGTTTAAGAATAATGTGCGGTTTTTGGGATGCCTTCCAATTACAGCCCCTGTCCCCGATTCAGTCTTTGAAATGGCGGTATTAGAAGTTGAACTGACAGTAAAATTCTTTGAAAATCAGCCCAGGTGTTTTTGCATGATTTGCAAACAAACAGACA
The DNA here is from genome assembly GCF_016835505.1 of Polypterus senegalus. NCBI lineage: Eukaryota > Metazoa > Chordata > Cladistia > Polypteriformes > Polypteridae > Polypterus > Polypterus senegalus. The sequence continues at coordinate 12,048 of NW_024379946.1, forward strand.
AATGCAATCTGAGGGTTGAAATGAAGTTCTTAGTGTACAAAAATGATAACATCAAGTGAAGCTAAAAAACTCAAAAGTCAGACAGAGTGCATTACAATTATATTTATAAAAATATAGCAGATTGTCTGTTAATCTGAAAACATAGAATGACTGCCATGTACAATCAATGCATTTGCAATATTCCAATATTAACATTTTTCTGCATTAAAGAAAAGTATAACATGGAAACACTCAGTTATATTTTCTCTTACACCTTTCCCATTCTCTTTTTTTAATTCATATGTGATTACAGATTTAGAGTATTTCATTTTACATTAGTAGTAAAGATCATTTTGTATAAATGGAATTCCATCTGTCAATCTTTGAAAAATACTGTATCTCTATGGATCATCCCTGTAGAACAGACAGAAAACTCATAAACCGTGGAAGAGGAGTGTGCAGGACCAAGTGCCCTGTGTAGAGAAGGCTTTGGAACAAATTTGGGTTCAAAACAGAAGTAAGGGTTAACTGACTTATTCCATGTACAAGGAGGTACAGAATTCACAGATGTGCTTTGATGACATTAAGGGGGCTGCTGCATCTTCTGACTTCACCAGGAGCTCCTCTGGATTTAAAGGAAACATGAAAGCCATGTCTGCGGTGGGCTGGCGCCCTGCCCGGGGTTTGTTTCCTGCCTTGTGTCCTGTGTTGGCTGTGATTGGCTACAGCAGATAATGGATGGATGGATGGATGGATGGATAAAAGCCATGTGAAGAATTTTTTGCTGAACAAAGTGAGATGTGGCCAATTAAGGCAGGACATGAGGCAGACTTGGAGATGGGAATCATCACAGTGCTATGGAAAACGTCTCTGAGAGAAATAAAGATTAGCTGGGGGAGTGTTGTTCAGAGTAAAGATTACTATGCAGGTCATTGGTCGTGTGATGAGTACAATCAGGTTTAAGTGGTTCATCATGAAGAGTAAAAGGCAGAGAAGGACTGGATATAGATAGATAGATAGATAGATAGATAGATAGATAGATAGATAGATTAGATAGATAGATAGATTAAAACATGCTTAAGTAGAGTAATGAAGAATTTCTACTTCATGTTTATACAACACTGATTAATTATTACAATTCAAAATATAACATTCATAAGACAAAACAAGGCAGCATGGTGGTGCAGTGGGTAGCGCTGCTGCCTCGCAGTAAGGAGACCTGAATTCGCTTTTCCAGGTCCAACCTGCATGGAGTCTGCATGTTCTCCCCATGTCTGTGTGGGTTTCCTCCCACAGTCCAAAGACATGCAGGTTAGGTGCATTGGCGATCCTAAATTGTCCCTAGTGTGTGCTTGGTGTTTGAGTGCGTGTGCCCTACGGTGAGCTGGTTCCCTGCCCAGGGTTTGTTTCCTGCCTTGTGCCCTGTGTTGGCTGGGATTGGCTCTAGCAGACCCCCATGACCCTGTAGTTAGGATATAGCAGGTTGGATAATGGATGGATGAAGACAAAGCAAAATCTTCAGGCAGATCCTCAAACCAGTATATTCTACCAGAAGCCTCACAAATCCCTTGCTATCTCCCCTCATATTTCTAGACTCCAGCTAATAGATGTATTATTATCCCTGTTTGAAATACTAGGCAGCCCTTCAAAATAGCACCTGCTGCTAAAATCCTGTCAGCTGTAAGAGTTAAATTTGAACCCTGCTCTATGTGTGCACCTGGCATGAGTCTGAGTCTCGTATCCGTCTGAGCTTATGTGAACAAAGCTGATGCTGTTATTTTTCTTTATTCACTAGATAAAATGTGTTTCCTGTTTAGAACCAAGCTGGATCATAATATATATACACTGCTCACAAAAATTAAAGGAACACTTTAAAGAAACACATTAGATACATCAAATCTCAATATGAAGTTGGATATCTATACAAATAACGACAGGGCAATGTCTTAGGAACAAAAGGATGCCAAGTCTTTTAATGGAAATAAAAGTTTTCTGCCTACAGAGGGCTCAATTGTGTAGACACCCTAAAATCAGAGTAAAATGAAGATGTGGCAGGCTAGTCTATTTTTTCAAAAACTTAATTTCTGCTACTCAAAATGCTTTTCAGTATCTTGTGTGGCCCCCATGAACTTGTATGCATGCTTGACAACATCGGGGCATGCTCCTAATGAGACGACGGATGGTGTCTTGTGGCAGTTCCTCCCAGATCTGTATGAGGGCATCCCTGAGCTGTTGTACAGTCTGAGGAGCAACCTGGCGGTGCCTAATGGACCGAAACATAATGTCCCACAGATGTTCTATTGGGTTTAAGTCAGGGGATCGTGAAGGCCATTCAATTGTTTCAATTCCTTCATCCTCCAGGTACTGCCTGCATACTCTTGCCACATGAGGCCGGGCATTGTTGTGCATTAGGAGGAAACCAGGACCTACTGCACCAGCGTAGGGTCTGACAATGGGTCCAAGGATTTCATCCTGATACCTAATGGCAGTCAAGATGCCGTTGTCTAGCCTGTAGAGGTCTGTGAGTCGCTCCATGGATATGCCTCCAAGATCATCACTGACCCACCACCAAACCAGTCATGCTAAACGATGTTACAGGCAGCATAATATTCTCCACGGCTTCTCCTGACCCTTTCACGTGCTCAGAGTGAACCTGCTCTCATCTGTGAAAAGCACAGGACGCCAGTGGTGGACCTGCCAATTCTGGTATTCTATGGCAAATGCCAATTGAGCTCCCGGTGCTGTGCAGTGAGCACAGGGCGCAGTAGACATTTGGCCCTCAGGCAACCCTCATGAAGTCTGTTTCTGATTGTTTGGTCAGAGACATTCACACCAGTGCCCTACTGGAGGTCATTTTGTAGGGCTCTGGCAGTGCTCATCCTGTTCCTCCTTGCCCAAAGGAGCAGATACTGGTCCTGCTGATGGGTTATGGACCTTCTGTGGCCCTCTCCAGCTCTCCTAGAGTAACTGCTTGTCTCCTAGAATCTCCTCCATGCCCTTGAGACTGTGCAGGAGACACAGCAAACCTTCTGGCAATGACACGTATTGATGTGCCATCCTGGAGAAGTTGGACTACCTGTGCAACCTCTGTAGGGTCCAGGTATCGCCTCATGCTACCAGTAGTGACACTGACTGTAGCCAAATGCGAAACTAGTGAAGAAACAGTCAGAAAAGATGAGGAGGGAAAAATGTCAGTGGCCTCCACCTGTTAAACCATTCCTGTTTTGGGGTCATCTCATTGTTGCCCTCTAGTGCATCTGTTGTTAATTTCATTAACACCACAGCAGCTGAAACTGATTAAAAAGTGTTCCTTTAATTTTTGAGCAGTATATATATATATATATATATATATATATATATATATATATATATAATGATAGGTCATCGTTCTTTTTACTCCTTCTTGAGGTTCATGCAGCTCCTAAGAATAAAAATATAAAATATACATTTTAAAAGGTCACGTACATCCTAAACAAACAGGACTATCAATCAAATTGTGGTCATCAAGGTATCAACATCTGCCATGTCCTGTTAGCAACTGGGTGTAACCAATCATGTTAAAAGTTTTCTGAATTTGAAATGAATTCCTTTTAAAGAATAGTGACCTAATCAATGAATTGTATAAATATAGCCTGAGGACATTTTTTCCTTTGTAGCAATGTGACTAATATGTGGCCAACATGTAGTACACTTGTTACTTCTTCGAAGATTTAGATAAAGAATAACAATTGACGGGGCGGCACGGTGGCGCAGTGGTAGCGCTGCTGCCTCGCAGTTAGGAGACCCGGGTTCACTTCCTGGGTCCTCCCTGCATGGAGTTTGCATGTTCTCCCCGTGTCTACGTGGGTTTCCTCCCACAGTCCAAAGACATGCAGGTTAGGTGGATTGGCGATTCCAAATTGGTCCTAGTGTGTGCTTGGTGTGTTTGTGTGTGTCCTGTGGTGGGTTGGCGCCCTGCCTGGGATTGGTTCCTGCCCTGTGTTGGGTGGGATGGCTCCAGCAGACCCCCGTGACCCTGTGTTCGGATTCAGCAGGATGGATGGATAACGATTGACGCTTTCTCCTGCCTGTGTTTTATTGCTTAAATCGAGGCATTCCAGTGGGGGGGTGTCTATATGTATTAAATGTTCTTCCACACAGCCATCACATCAGCAATGTTCAGCTAGCAAAAGGACCGCAAACAGAAATCGTCACCATCCTTTTTGCCAAAGTACACAATACCTCAGAGGGTATTTGCAGAGTCATTGTATTAGGTCTTCAGTGATGGAGGTTGTTGTATTTGGTCCCATTTCCTCTGTCAAAAAAAAAAATCAGGGAGAACAAATTAGAAAAGAGAAGAACTTATTTTACCATGAATTATAACAACTTCCCTGTAGCAGGGGGTAGGCCATTGAAACCAAGTGCTAATAAATCAGGGGTTGAACGCACAGTGGCAGGGATTCAAACAGTAGCTCTCATTTTTAAACTTTAACTTGGCTACCTTTGCTTTCGTTACCTGAGCAAGTGTTATCACACTAAACGTATGTCTGTGTGCAGTTTTTCTTTGGTTACTCCAGCGTCCTCATGCTTTCCAAATTTATGCACGTTAGGTTAACTGGCAACTGTCACGTGCAATGGAAAAACCTAGTAACCCCCATTTTTTTTCAAAACTGAGTTTTTTAGTTTATGGAGTTACTAAGTCTTTCCTGATGTTATAAGGTAGTGGTGATAGCCAAATATGTCTTCATTTCGGTCACAGCACAATGGAAGAAGCTAGCATGTACACAGTATTTTACACACTCCTAGACACAATCCTAGCAACTCCACTGACCATTGAGAAAAGACCACCTACCAATGAAAACGTTGGCTTACGATCACATGATTTAAATGCTGTGACTGCGTGATTTAAATGGCAGGTGTTGTTGATTTGTGAAGAAAACAATATCGTGTACATGAAGCGCAGGAAAATTGAAATCTAGAGATCGTTAATTATAGAGGTGACATCATTTTCTCAGTTTGCCCAAAACTTGAAAGATGTGACATACTAAGCTGTTCCATAGTTGGTGAGAACTGATGTGAGTATGAGTGTGTGCCCTGCAATGGACAACCTTCACTTGCAAAAGTGGGTTAGACGATGGAGGGCTGGAATATTTGTATGTAAATCCTAATGTGCTGTTTCTGCAAGTGGAGTGAAGGTGTCCTTCCATATGATTTTAGGATTCCATCTAATTTTAGGATTCAGATGGCCAGAGTTTATCCCTTGCACTGAGTACGAACTCTTGATATGGTGCTGACCCTCAACATAGTATATTTGTGCATAAACCATACTAATTCATAATGACACAATTTAAATTTACCAATTAGACTAACTGTTACATCTTCAGCTAATTCAAGGCCGGTGTGACAGCAATAATGGTATTTCTAAGCAAGTTGAACAGTACGACACAAAAGCACTACCAATTCTACTCCTGCTTCTCTGAGAACAAGCATTTTAAATATTCGGTACCAAACTATAAGATCCGGGATAATCCCACTGCGACAATGCGGGTTCCGCTCCATGCTCCCCTCTGGCTTCTGGGAGCTCTTGAACCCGACACCGTCAGTAATGTTACCGATGAGCTAGGAAGTGAGGCACAACAAAGCAAGGGGATGGTGCAAAACTGAAAAAGTGCTTTTATTAAAACAGCAAAATCAAAGCAAATAAATAATGCAGTGCTTCTAATATCTTCAAATAAATAATCCATAAAATCAAGTGAACTCGTGGAGGTTAAAAACAATAAATAAATCCTTTAAAAACGAGGTTAAAACAATGGCTGGAAGCCATCCTTTTAAACAGAGATCCCAGTGCCTTTCTATTGGTGACTCCCCTGCTTCTCCTGTCCAGGCTATGCCACCCTACCTGTAGCTGACCTTCTTACTGCCTTCTATTGCTGTTCTGTTCACCTCGCCAATCCCTGGCTCCAGTGGGCTTCACCAGACCGTGACTTGGGCTCCCCAGCGACCAGGGCGCTCATGCTGGGGCTTCCACTACCCGAGTTCGAATCCCGCTGCCTTCGGCCTTATGCGGCGAGCCATCCTCCTTCCGGTCACTCCCGCTCCTTACGAACACTCAGCGGGAGCAACCACTAGCGACTGCCCCCTGGTGCCAGCCAAACACCCAGGCTCACTGCTCAGCTGCACCTTCACTCGTTCACGCACCAGCTTTCTCCTCCCAGCTTCCTGCCTTCTTCTTCTCCTCCTTTAACCTCTGTTCATTCTCCTTACTCTTTGTTCTTCCTTTGTTTTTTTTTTCCTCCCCCATCATCTGCCTCGCGCTTCTATTATATTATCCGGGGACGTGGATCAGGTGTGTCAACCAGCAGCTCCAGGCAACAATTATGGATGTGGACGACTCCTCAGCTGTGCACTTAAGCAGGGACTGTCCGCATCACGAATCACCCCGGGAACCACTCTGGCCACACCTACCACGCCCCTCTCTAAGCCGCGATTATTTATTTAAAAAGTGACCTTTGATCTGAGCTGTGGACCCGCTATACCACACCCACAACCGAGGAGAACTGCTAGAGTCCCCCAAATAAAATAATATTTAAGTAGTATGTCACTTTACTTACAGTGTATTCAGAAAAGTATTTGGAGTCCTTCACGATCTGCAAACCTTATTGTGTTGCAGATTTAATTTTAAAAGGAAAATCTGACATTTTTTCATCAGTTTACTCTCAATAACACGTAATGACAAATTTTGCTTCTTTTTCTTCTGCCATCTTTGTTATTAATTGTTATGGCATTGCTGGGTGTGTTGTGTTGATGTGATCATCACTATGAGGTAAAAGATCGGCATCATGTGCTTTCTGGGCACCCGAGTTAATGGATAAATCAAAAGAATCTCTGTGTGTGATTTTGAGTATTCCTTTATTAGTGTAACAGACACCATCATTGGCTTCGACTTTGATATTTAGGTTTGTATGGAAGCACGGACAAATTCTTGCTATGGACTCTTTATTGGTTTTCTGACTGTTCTTGTCCTGGTCACCTCCATTATTTGTAGTTTGCTGGTCTTTCTTTTGGCAAACATAACAGATGCAATCAAAATCATTAACAGAAACTTAATATAAAATAAGTAATCATCCTCAAACCCACTGTGACGGCCCAGGTTCGCTGCATCTGCCTTATTCTTTGAACTTGGATCCATCAATAGTCATGAATCAAGATGAACCAGGGAAGGGAAGAGAAATATCACAGCAAGACTGAGTTGCAAAGAGTGCTAGTGCTTTTATTTCAAAACAGAGTGTCCAGCTATAATTAAAGAACATTGCAAATCTTCAACATAAATAAATAATCCACAATAAAAACCGGTATTCTTCAAATAAAACCAGCAATGAATAAGTAAAAAAAAAAAATCAGTTATAAAACCATCCAGACATCAAGTTCTTATCTGCTCAGCTCAGTGCGCCCTGCTCTCCCTGTCTCCCCAACTCACCCACAGGTCTGGCCAGAGACACCACCAGGTCTTGTCACGATTGCCACTGTCAGCGTTTGCCGTGATGCTTGCAGCTGGACCTCTGTTTTCCTCTCTGCATCCTTGGCATCTTCAACATCCCTAAGAGGCTTTTCCTTCGCCCCCAGTCCTTTAGGTTATTTAACTGGGGAGACGATCTTCCCCTTGGAGAGCCATTCACTTCACTCCGTCATGGGTCTACTGTCTGGTGTGTCCCTCTCAACTATGCTTGGTGTCATTTGGTTTCGTTTTCTGATCGAATCTCTAACTCAGGCTCTCCTTTAAACCTCTGTGGGCATAGCGTCTTAATTGCAACCTGCAAAAAGTCAATGGAACCAACCGCACCCTGACGTGTAAGTACGACAGTCTCCCCATTTAAACTTTCTGGGGCCACAAGAACACGCACACCCATGGAGCTTGAGCAACATCATTTTTATTTAAAAAAAAATTCACTGCCACGGACCTTAACATACGTCACCATACATGTATTATTGTGGTGAGCAGATTTGCTGTCAGGTAATATGGGAGGATGATGGGGGAGTATTATGAAGTTTGGTGTTTATAATGATTCCTATGTAATTTTTTTTTCATAATTTCCAGTTCTGTTCTAAGAATGCCAATATTAGAATACACACCTCTATCTTTCACTCACATAAACACTGGTCGCACTTACAAAAGCTTCCCAGAACTCAAAGGAGCTCCTGCATAGCACTCAACATACAACAAAAATGAAGCAGACCACCTCATAGTACACACACCACTAACCAGAAACTCTACAGTTTCACATCAAGATAACCCAGACAGATTCTATTTATATCATGACTATCCATGGGACGCTTTCAAATAGGTCCTGACTGAACGCTTTCATTAATTTGAGTTTAAGGGAAATTACAGAAAGGACGTCAGACTTAGCCAAAGTCAAAATGTGATCAGTCAAGTTATCGATTGACATGTTGACAACATGGTACTGTATATGTGGGTGCAGACTATTGCCGCTTTTCCACTGCATAGTACGGCACGACACGGTTCAGTTCAGCTCACTTTTGGGGGGTTTTCCACTGGGAACAGTACCTGGTACCTGGTCCTTTTTTTAGTACCACCTTAGCCGAGGTTCCAAGCGTGCCGAACCGTTACCAAAACGTGACGTGTAAACTGCTGGTCACTGATTGGCCGGAGAAAATCGTCATTACTGCGTCACTGGCTATTCTTTTCTTTAAACGCATACACACGCGGAAGTTTGTGTCCCGTCTCTCCATCGCTGGACGCAGTTTGTTGCATAAGTGGATGAATGTTTCTTCAAACATTCGAAAGTTCTCCAGCCACTGAGTGTTTGTAAAACCGGGAACAATCACATCCCACCACTCTGAAGCACGGTTAAATGTCCAAACAGATGGTCTGTTGCAGCGACTTTTTTGCAAAATGTGGAAAATCTGTAATATACAGAATCAGCATTTTAATGTTACACTGGCAGTTAAGTTCATTTTATGCTTTGCAACAGTGATAAAAGTTACCTAGTGATGTGCTTTTTTTAGATGCTTACCCTTGCGCGTCGTCGAGCTAAAGTGTTGTCGTTGTCTGCGTGTTGTTGTAAAAGTTCCACGGTGTCACGGCAGTAGAGGCGGCGCCAACTCTAACGACACATGAGTAATCCTGCCCACTCTAAAGCGGTACTAAACTGCAGTCGAAACGCAAACCGAGCCGAACTGAGCCGAACCAAGGTGAGCTGTACTGAACCGTGCTGTGCCGTACTATGCAGTGGAAAAGCGCCAATAATGTGTACAAAGTCACAGGGTTTAGGGCCTATAGTGCATTTATACTATCCTGTGCAAACAATGAGAACACAAATGGAGAGACTCACAAATTTCACTAAAAACAAATCATTGTAGGGTTTTATCATGTTTTGGTAAAAAAACATTTGACTTTTTGTTTGCTGTTAATTAATTAAATGGAGAGATATTAAGATTGAGTGTTTACCTTGTAAAGCCACAAGTCATTATGGGTGCAAGTAAAAGTATTGTCAACAGAGACCATCGAACAAAAGCCCAGACCACCCAGAACTGCCAGCAGAAAGAATTCTTTGCAATACTAAGGAGAACAAGAGGAGGAAACAGAAACATACACATGAGGTAAACAAGAAACAAAACTTTAAAATACTATTATTAAAAAAGTATTATAATTTCATAATGTAGTTCATATTGTCATTTCATAACTCCTTAAGGAGTTTCTCCACACTTGGAACAATTCCATTATCTCAGGAGGCTGGGGGGGGCAGGGGGGGTCAGACCCAGCCGGGACACCTGGAAGGACCGGGAGGCAATATATATGTCCCCACAAGGGAGAGACCACCCTGGATGGTGAAGGGACCTTCCAGGGACATCCAAATTGCTTCTGGGTGCTCATGCGGCACTTCCACCACACCAGGAAGTGCCACCGGAGAAACATCAGTGAGCACCTGGAGCACATCCTGGTGATTATAAAAGGGGCCGCCTTCCTACAGTCGGAGAGCCAGAGTCGGGTGGAAGAAGGCAACGCTCAGGAGTGAGGAGGAAAGGCAGCCCAAGGAGGACCATTGAGAGGCCCAGAAATACGAGGGTGCTTGGTGCTGGAGCACTGTGCATGTTTGGGGACACTTGCGTAAATAAACGTGTGTGTTTTAGAAACTGCCAGTGTCCGTCTGGTTGTGTCTCACACCATTAAAACTCAAATACATTTAGAGTGATGAAAAAAAAGAGTTACATGTAGGAAACTGTCATTGATTTGTCACAATCCCATTAGTACAGATCTGGGTTTGCTATGTTTAGGTTTTGTATTGTTTCACTGTGGTTTTTTATTTTTATAATTACTAATTATGATCCAGTGTGAACATGACCTGATTTGTTCTGTTTAATATGATGAAGTATTATGGTCTTTTTTGCCTTTTTAAAAATGTTGCTGTGCAGTTGATAGCAACGGTGACATTGTTAAGGCACCAGAGCCTGAGGCTCAATTATAGTAAGGCACAAAAAAACTCACATTTGATTTCTGAACACAAAAAATGTACAAATTCGTACTGCTGCTCAGTTCCATCCATCCATTTTCCAACCCGCTGAATCCGAACACAGGGTCACGGGGGTCTGCTGGAGCCAATCCCAGCCAACACAGGGCACAAGGCAGGAACCAATCCTGGGCAGGGTGCCAACCCACCGCAGAGCTCAGTTCCCATTTATTAATTTATATACTGTATGACATAGGTCAGATCTTTTTAGAGAAGTATGATAACAAATTCTTGAAGGATTTACGTTACTTTCATATTAACAATTTACATCTAAGTCCTCCACATTTCACTCCCGCCCGTCCTGACTCATTTCACGTCCACAGGTTTCTACAAACAGACCTGACAGTAATAACTGCATTCAAACTACCAGCAACGATTGTACATTTACTGTTTCTCTTCCTTGCCATCATAAGCAGACAGTGTGCACTGATACAGTGTAAAGTAGAGAGCCACACAGCATCTGTCCATTAGGTAGTATCTGCTTGATAAAACTGCTTTTATTCATTTTGCATATGTGGTGCACATTCTGCACTGCAAAAAATGCATGTGCAAAAACTAGACAAAAAAACTTTAAATGAGAGTTGTTTTGCTTTTATTTAGCAAAAAATCTGCCAAAGGGGTAAGCAAAATTTACTTGACAAGATTTCTCAGAACATGCTAAATAATTGTAAATACCATTCAGTAATTCTTACAATAAGAAAAAAAGATTTAACGTCATGATGTAAGTACTTTTCACTTGCTTAGATTTCATTTTTTGCAGTGTGGATAGATATCTGTAAATGCTCATATCAGATTTGGGTCATTTGGAAAAATAACTTGAGCAGTCAAAATGTAAAAATTCAGATATGAGGCAAAATTCACAATAGTGTCACTTCTAGTTGCTGTAAGAACATCGCCTTAAAAGTCATGTGCTTAGTCGGACAAAAGATTTTGTAATGTCAACATCAACATTCAAAAAATGTCACCAGGAAAGTTTCTCCTGGGAATACGTTCATTAGAGAGTGCAACTAAAAACTTAGATAGATAGATAGATTATAAAAGGCAATATATAATAGATAGATAGATAGATAGATAGATAGATATTTTTTTATTTTTTAAAATTACCTTTATTATGAACATTAACAATATACACAGTCATAAGACAAACAGTCCCAATCTTCAAGATAAAACAAAAGGTATATATCAGACAACTACCACTACTCCTCCTTTACACTCCTCCTACTCCGCACATTAATTAGAGCATATTGTTGAAGCCCACCAATACTTTTCATTCCCAGTTGATCACCAGTTCAGCGCCCTCCACAGCACACAGTACCTGTCGTGTCCCCCACATGTCGCTGAACGTTTCTAAATTGTTCGTTAGTTTATGGTACATGAATTCAAGTTTCAGTCGACTTTTAATTAAAACTTTGAACAGCAGCAGAGCGCCGGTCCCCATGAGGTTTTTCTCTTTATTCCTCCTTGTTTTTAGGATTGCCAACTTGGCCTGTCCTAAGAGGAAATTCCCAAGAACAGACTTATTCCTATTTTTTTGATTATAGTTAATACCAAAGATAAAGTTAATTTTTGAGAGACCAAAACCAAAACCACTAAGAATTAAATCCAAGAAAATAAACAAAGGCCTCAGCCGTTCACAGTGAATGAACATATGAAAGATGGTCTCCCTCGTGTCACAGAACGGGCACTGGTCAGTCTCTGAAGTGTTAATTATATTCAGAAATGTGTTTGTGGCTAAGGCCGAGTGCATTATCCTCCACTGCAGATCCCCAAGTCTTTTCTGTAACGGGAGTTTATAAAAAGCTCTCCATGAAGGTGTTATGTTCTCAGAGACCTGCAGCTCTTTCCTCCACAAAGTATCTGGCAACTCTTTCAGTTGGTTATAAAATGTCACTTTGACACACAGTTTATAAAGTTCTTTTTTGTTAAAGAGTTCAAAGTCTTTCTCGACCAGAGTCCCAAATCTGAGAAGGTGTCCAGGTCTGTCAGTGTGGTCAGTGACGTGTGGTCTTACAATGATGGTGGGTGATGTCATCTCTGCCTCTGGTGTCCCCTCACCTGTGAAGTACTCGTCACACAGTGAACTCGCTCCTGACCTCCGCAGTGCTGTTTGTACTTGACTTAGAAAAAAGTCAACCAGGCGTACTGATCTGATCCCCAGGACTGTCGCTAGGTGGGCAGGGGTGTGCCAGCACCTCATGTTTGTATCAATTAAATGTTTTATTTTTAAAATTCTTTTGTTTAAAAGAATTGATACGAATGAGTCAGAAAATAATAACGAACAATCTAAAAGAGGATTCCAGACTAAAGGTTCTTCCAAGAACCAAAACATACTTTCCAGATTTAGCCTGGTCCTCCTGAACTTTCTGTGCCAAACCTGAAGTGCAGATTTATAAAATTCTGGCAGGTCAGACCCAACAATATTGGCAGAGTGTAATAAAAAATAATGTTCCGCAAAATTTAAGCTCCTTACCCTACTAAATAAGGTAAAGGCCAGCTGTCTCCATGGCAGGTGCTCAGGGCCGTATAAGAGCCGATGTAAAGCCTGTAACCTAAAGGCCTCCATCTTGCTCAACAAGTCAATGAGTCCCTGACCGCCCTCTTCTACAGGCAGATACAGGACACTGCGCTTCACCCAATGTAGGCCATCCCAAAAGAAATCTAAAAGTATTGCCTGGATGGTCTTGATGACAGATATTTGGGGGTCTATACACTGTAACTTATGCCAGAACATGGAGGCTATTAAGTTATTAATAATGAGGACCCTGCCTCGACAGGAGATCTCCTTTGAAGGTATTTCCATTTCTTCAGTCTGGCTTGAACTTTTTCCACCCAGTCTGCCCAGTTTTCCTCAGCTACTCCTCCTTGTCCTAAAAACACCCCCAGGTATCTGAAGACTCTCCTGTTCCACTTAAGGCCACCAGGTAGGCCCGGTGGGTCTCCATCCCTCCAGTTGCCAATTAAAAATGCGGTACTTTTTTCCCAGTTAATTTTTGCCGATGACAGTTTTTCAAATTCATCCAGGCAATGTTTCAGCGCCGTGATGTCTCCATGATGACAGATGAACACGGTTAAATCATCCGCATACGCGACCACCTTGAGCTGTAAATTCGGGCACTGAGGGATGTTCAGACCTTGAAGGCGGATGCGAAGTTGTTGTAGTAGCGGCTCGATGGAGAGTGAGAAGAGCATACCGGACAGAGAGCAGCCCTGACGTATCCCTCTGGTAACCTTGAAGGGGGCTGTTAGTGTTCCATTGAGTTTCACGACACTAAAAACGTTGTGATATAAAAGTCCAATGTGTTTAATGAATGAAGGTCCAAAGCCAAAGGCCTTCAGCACTGCTAAAAGGTAATTGTGGTCCACCCTGTCAAACGCCTTCTCCTGATCCAGTGATAAAAGACCAGCATCAAACCCAAAGAGCCTGGCAGCATCAATCACATCCCGAACCAGGAAGATGTTGTCCAGAATACACCTGTTGGGGACACAGTATGTCTGCTCGGGGTTCACGATACACGCCATGACTCTTCCTAACCGGTTAGCCAGGGCCTTGGAAAAGATTTTGTAATCCGCACACAGCAGGCTTACTGGGCCAGTTCTTTAGCTCCGTGAGGTCTCCTTTCTTTGGGAGTAGTGTGATAACTGCTCTGCGACAAGAAAGGGGCAGTTCACCCACTCGCAGACTTTCACAGAAAACCTCTGCCAGATCAGCGCCAAGGTGACACCAAAAGCTTAAAAAACTCAACAGGCAAACCGTCAATTCCTGGGGACTTCCCAATGTTCAGCCCATTCAACGCTGTGGTCAACTCATCTAGAGAGATCGTAGTTTCCATGAAGTCTTTCTCTCCATCTGGAACCTGAGGTAAGTCCTGGAGAAAAATTGACGACTCCAAAGGTACCTCTTCAATGTCCGCAGAAAACAGTCGCTGGTAAAATTGGTGTGCCCAGGATCGAAGGGCTTCAGGCTCCAGCAGGTCTTGACCTTTGTCATTTTTTAAACAGTTGATGGTCTTACTTTGGCCAATTGTTTTTTCCAGTTTAAAAAAAAATTGTGTGGGAGCGTCCATCTGGGTGAGCGACTGCATTCTCGAGCGGATGAGTGCGCCATTGACTCTCTTGTCTATAAGGTCCATCAATAATTGTTTCTTAGTTTTGAGGGACTCAAAAGTGCTGCCGTCAAAGTTATTACATAAAACTGAATGAAGTTCCTCAATATCCTTCTCCAGTTCAGAAATGGCCGCATTCACATCCCTGGTGGTGTGCTCGGTGTATTGTTGACACAATACGCGTATCTCAGTTTTTGAGCAATCCCACCATTGCCTCAGTGAAGAGAAGGTCTTCTTTTTGTATCTCCATTGTGTCCAGAAGTATTTGAAACAGTTGATGAAGTGGGGGTCTTTCAGTAGATTATTATTAAAGTGCCAGTAGGATTTAACAGAAGGAGCAGAGAGAAAAGAGATTTGAAGGGAAACAAGACAGTGATCAGATAAGCCAGTTGGAAGAATGGAGCAGTTAGCTATGAGGTTCCTGTGATGTTTCTGGATGTAAAACCTGTCAAGTCGAGCCATAGACAGCAGCCCAGCTGAGCCCTTCACCCACGTATACTGCCGGACCCCCGGATGAAAATCCCTCCAAATATCAAGGAGATTTTTTGGTGACCACAGACCTCAGTGATTGGACGGACCCCGGGTGCGGTTCTAGCCCATTCCTGTCCAGCTGCGCATTTTCTGTGCAATTGAAGTCGCCCCCTACAAACACCAGCTCATCATCGTCACATGTCCCCAGGACATCATTTAAAACTGAGAAGCAGTGAGTTCTCTCAATCCCTACATTTGGGGCGTAAACGTTAATAAACACCCACTTCTTCTCTCCCAGCTGTGCTTCTACCTTCAGCAGCCTCCCCTGGATTAACTCAGTAGAAACAACACTGTCAGGTACAAAACTTTTAGAAAATAGGATGGCAACACCTGCACTGAGATTTGAGCCATGACTAAGATGTGCCACCCCTGGCCACTCTCTGTGCCAGTCAGACTGATTAGCCTCGTCAGTATGGGTCTCTTGAAGGAAAACCACGTTAATTCTTTTTTGCGCTAAGTGCTCAAATAGCGCCGTTCTTTTTACTAAATCTCTGCAGCCGTTTATATTGAAAGAGCACAGGGAATAAACAGGCATTTTAAAAGAAAATAAGGTGGCGGTCAACAACACTACATTAACCCAAGAAACGGGGAATCGCTTTAAAACTGCCATCATGATTGTGCTTCTAGTGAACGTTTCACTTTGCTTATGATATTCTTTAAGCGGACTCTCTCTTTGGAGGTCATACCTAATTCAGCAGCCCGCCGCCGCACTTGCTTCGCCGAGCTCAGAAACAGATGGAGATCAGGAAAATGTTCGACTATACTGACCCCCCTCTTCCCTTCTAAAAACTCTAAAAAGCGCAAAATGCTTTCTGTGCTGTAAGCCTCGTGTAAGCTCGAGTGAGATGACAAATCAACTCTGATCGACGGGTCAGATTCATTGCCATCCTCCCCTCCTTCCTCTCTCACTTTGATTTCAGTGCCGTCTGTCTGCTGTTGATCACTAGCGGCGGCCTCTACACTTTCAGTTTTCGTGCTCTTCTTGGCGCGTCCACCACTGGTTGATTGCTCCTTTCTCTTCCTGGTTACCGGCTTAATAAAACCGTTTCCTTCTTCAAAGATCATTTCTCCATCGGCCCCCGTCTCTTGTGTTATTTCATCAGTTAAAGACTGCTCAGCCAGTGCGCTCTCCTCCGCCCTCCTTTGAGAAGGCGCTGCGCCCGAGGCCGTCTCTGGAGCGGTAGCACTCTTGGCGGGTGTCTTGCGGAGATGCACAGCAGAGTTCTCTGTACAACATTCAGCCCCTGGTACCACTTTAGATACCTCCCTCACCTCCTCTTCATGGCCGACATCAGCCTTCTTATTCTGATTTATTTCAAAAGTCTGTTCGGTAGTTTCCTCTGCGCCCGTAACCATTTCAGCCATCTGTTTATTTTCTATCGCAGGCTCTCCGCTGGAAACTTCCGGCTCATCTGCTTCATGTGCCAGGTCTGCTGTGATACTTTGAACTATTGTAATTTCACCCTGATCTTCAGCCTCTTCATCAGAATCGTAACTCTGATCTTCCATTTCTGAGTCACTAAGTAAAGAATCATTCTCTTCGTTGTCCGATATTCTATTACTGGGCTCTTTGTGCTCACCAGATGGTCCCGGTTTATCCGAGCTGTCTGCCATAACACCCCGCTTACACTGACTAGCTTTATGCCCTGTCTGACCACACTTAAAACATTTCATTAGTTCTGTAGAGATAAATACAATATATTCAAAACCCTCTACTTTAAATTTCAATGCCACATCAAGCTCCTCACGCGAGTTATTTAGTACCATGTACACCTGTCTCCTGAAAGACACGACATGTTTTAAATCCGGAGAGCGGCAGCCAAGCGGTATCATTACTAAATCAGATATGACTTCACCATATCTGCGAAGTTCGTTTAATAAAATCTAATTTTTCAAAAAAGGTGGAACATTTGAAATGATAACTCGTTTAGCAGGAGTCGATAAAGGCAGAACTGGGACTAGCGAGCCGTTTATCACCAGGCCCTCCTGCACTAGTGTATGTACCATAGCCTCGTCGCTTAAAAACAGTACAATAGTTTTGTTCATTCGGGATGCTGACTTCACATTCTTACAGCCAACTCTTTTCGCCACCTCAACAACACACGCCTCAACAGAGACCATCGGGTCCACAACTACTTTAATTCCATTTTTTCTGGAAAGATGTTCAAAATTTCGCGGGTTAAGCCCTGGAGGCCTTGCTCGGGACGCGGCCATGGCGGCAAGCGCAGCCAGCGTCCGACTATTACAACAACCACTGACAATAAACTATATACTTTCAAATAAATGGCAAATCAGTAAAAAAATCTTTATACATAAAACTGATAGTAAAGAAAGTTAGAAAAAGAAAACGAGAAATACTCACAGATACCCAAACGAACGGAGCGGACCTGCGACCAACAACCACGCCCACCCAGACCAGAGTAATCGACAGACACAGATTCCACAGACAGAAAGGATAGATAGATAGATAGATAGATAGATAGAAAGGAAAGGCACTATATAATAGATAGATAGATAGATAGATAGATAGATAGATAGATAGATAGAAAGGAAAGGCACTATATAATAGACAGATAGATAGATAGATAGATATGAAAGGCACTAAATAATAGATAGATAGATAGATAGATAGATAGATAGATAGATAGATAGATAGGAAAGGCACTATATAATAGATAGATAGATAGATAGATAGATAGGAAAGGCACTATATAATAGATAGATAGATAGATAGAAAGGAAAGGCACTATATAATAGATAGATAGATAGATAGATAGATAGATAGATAGATAGATAGATAGGAAAGGCACTATATAATAGATAGATAGATAGATAGATAGATAGATAGATAGATAGATAGATAGATAGATAGATAGATAGATAGGAAAGGCACTATATTATAGATAGATAGATAGATAGATAGATAGATAGATAGATAGATAGATAGATAGATTATATTGTGAACCACAGGGACACCGGATGATGGGAAGTACCGGGAAAAAGGCCGTAGCTTCCCTGAACCACAAGGGGGCAAAGTCCCAGGATTACAAGGGGGTCACAGAGCTTGGAAGCTCAACCCTATGGAGAGACGTGGCCACCACCAGGGAGTGCCTGGACAGCTCCGGAACTGTGGTCTGCAGCACTTCCACCACACCCGTAAGTGCTTCCAGAAGAGGAGTTGAACTTGCAGGCATCACTTTTGCCACACTCAGAAGTGCTGCCGGATGTTAATTGTGGAGCACCTGGAGCACTTCTGGGTGCTGTATAAAAGAGGTCGCCTCACTCCACTTGGGGGCTGGAGTCGAGTGGAAGAGGACAGAGCTTGCCTGAGAGGAGTTGGAGGCGGAGGTGAGGAAAGAAAGGAGTCTGAATGACTATTTGATGGTGATTGGTGCACTGTATTCGTGTGTGGTGCAATAAACGTGTGTTTGGAATATTGTATATATGTATATATACAAGGTATGATCAAAAATACGGTGAATGTTTTATAAAAGAAATGTCTATTGCAGTAAAAGATTTACAACTACTAGTCACCCTCAACATACTCTCCTCCTTCTTCGAGTGCACTTATCCCAACGCTCTTGCCACTTTGCAAAGCAGTTCTGGAAGTTTTCGTTCAAGGGTGTCTTTAGTTGGGCTGTCGTGGCTGCCTGGTTGTCCTCAATGGATTGAAATCGTTTACCTTTCATGGTCATTTTCAGTTTAGAGAACAGCCAGAAGTCGCACGGTGCCAGATCCGGCAAATAAGGTGGACACAGCTTAATGTTTTTATTCGACAGAAATTGTCGAACTAGAAGGGATATGTGACAAGGAGCGTTGTCATGATGAAGAATGAAACGTTTCAACATTTTCCTCAGTTATTGATGTTGAAGGACATCCTGATCTTTCTCGTCTTCAACCGAGTCAGATCCATTACGAAATCGATCAAACCACTTGTAAACAGTCTTAATTGTTGGCGCAGTGTTACCATAAACTGATTTTAACATCTGATGGGTTTCCTGAGCTTTTTGCAATTTGAAACAAAATTTCATGTTAATGCGTTGCTTGATATCCATTATTAACGACAAACTTGAAAAACACACTTGAACTCAACAGTGGCTCACAAATGACTGACTGTATCAAACAAGTTGAAAGTTGTCACAAACTGGGCTCTAGGTTGGACAAGTCAGAACCGGCATTGAATTGTTTTACGTTGCTCTTGGATGGTGCTCTGCATCAACATTCACCGTACTTTTTGATCACACCTTGTATATATATACATACAAAGTATATATATTGGGTGGCATGGTGGTGCAGGGGGTAGAGCTGCTGCCTCGCAGTTAGGAGACCAGGGTTCGCTTCCCAGGTTCTCCCTGCGTGGAGTTTGCATGTTCTCCCCATGTCTGCGTGGGTTTTCTCCCACAGTCCTAAGACATGCAGGTTAGGTGCATTGGTGATTCTATATCGTCCCTTGTGTGTGTGTGTGTGCGCCCTGTGGTGGGCTGGCGCCCTGCCCGGGGTTTGTTTCCTGCCTTGTGCCCTGTGTTAGCTGGGATTGGCTCCAACAGACCCCCGTGACCCTGTAGTTAGGATATAGCGGGTTGGATAATGGATGGATGGAAGGAAAGAACGGAGCACAGCAATAAAAAGACCATAAAATTCATTTCCAGATACTCCCAGAATAGCATACAGGCCAAAAGGAAGATCAAATACAACTTTCAAGAGATTCTGGCTGGCAATACGCTGCAAGAGTATAAGGTGATTGCAGGGTACAGAAAGAACAAAAGTCTGGGAGATATCTTAGTGAGGAGCACATTACAAACACCTGGGGACATTCAACCCTGAAAGCAGCCTGCATTTTTGAAAAATGTTGACGTAAAAACCCACGGCAATAACAGTACATTTGGGGGACACAAACTGTATTTATATAATCAAAAGCCATAGGTGCAATCTCCTATGAGTGTGTGTGTGTTTTGGGGTCAAAGTCAGGCTTGCTCAACACCTATACACCATAAGGAACAGGAAAGAAGTACGGAGACTGTTGGTGGCACATTTCTTATGCCATGGACTGGCTAATCTGGTTACACAGGACCACATTTGGACAGATAGTCAGAGAAGGCTGAAAGAAAGGGAATGGATCAGAAAACTGGGAACTGTCCATCCGATTGGTCTAAACATAAGAAATCGCAGCAGAATAACCAACTTCGGCATAAAGTAATCTTTGTGGAATGATACACACAAAAAAATGTCTTGTGTTAGAATTACCATGTATCAAATGTTTTCTATGATAATCTCCAGACCTGTGAAGATATCCACACCTGCATAAACTGCAAAGCACCCAGGAAGCCTAATTTGCATGGACCTGGAAGGACTCATGGGAGGCTAATTTTCATGAAAACTGCAGAGCATCATGGGAAGGAAGAATTTGCATAGAGAATGCAAAGCATTGTGGGAAATCGAGAAATACAATAGAACTACATAAGATATTGCTAAAAAAAAAGGTATGTGTTTCTATTGACATTTCAGTTGTTACCTGAGAACTCCATGAACAACCCAAAAAATATATATATTATTTTATCCATTATCCATCCTTCAAGGGTGCTGGAGCATAATTAAAAACATTGGATATAAATAATAAGTCAAAGAAGACTTACCACTGTATTGCGCTGTTCTGTTTAACTGCGCCATCTGCAAAAACATACATGACCATGAATATCTCTCAAAATGCAATATTTGTAAATGCTAGTAGTGTACTAATGTAATCTGAAATAAATAAATACAATCAGTAACACAAAACACAAGATTTCTGCATGAATTGAAATTCATCTTGTCATGCATGTGCTCCTGAGGATCACCATCCAAGCTCTTCTCAGCGATATAATGCCACCTCAGGCCAACAGGGGGCACTGCTGCTAACAGCCTTGTCGTGTTTTTCACCCACAGTCCAGAGAAAATGACTGGTGAAAGCAATTAACCCTGTCCCTTCTGGTCCAAGGGCTTAAAAAGGGACGACCACCCGAATGGAGATGTCTTTTGATCAGGCAAATGATCTGAAGACAGAATCTCCTTATTAGATAGATAGATAGATAGATAGATAGATAGATAGATAGATAGATAGATAGATAGATAGATACTTTATTAATCCCAAGGGGAAATTCACATACTCCAGCAGCAGCATACTGATAAAAACAATAGTAAATTAAAGAGTGATAAAAATGCAGGTAATACAGACAATAACTTTGTATAATGTTAAAGTTTACCCCCCCAGGTGGAATTGAAGAGTCGCATAGTGTTGGGGGGGACGATCTCCTCAGTCTGTCAGTGTAGCAGGACAGTAACATCAGTCTGTTGCTGAAGCTGCTCCTCTGTCTGGAGATGATCCTGTTCAGTGGATGCAGTGGATTCTTCATGATTGACAGGAGCCTGCTCAGTGCCCGTCACTCTGCCATGGATGTCAAACTGTCCAGTTCCATGCCTACAACAAAGCCTGCCTTCCTCAAAAGTTTGTCCAGGCATGAGGCGTCCTTCTTCTTTATGCTGCCTCCACAGCACACCACCGCGTAGAAGAGGTCACTCGCCACAACCATCTGATAGAACATCTGCAGCATCTTATTGCAGATGTTGAAGGACGCCAACCTTCTAAGGAAGTATACTCGGCTCTGACCTTTCTTACACAGAGCATCAGTATTGGCAGTCCAGTCCAATTTGTCATCCAGCTGCACTCCCAGGTATTTATAGGTCTGCACCCTCTGCACACAGTCACCTCTGATGATCACGGGGTCCATGAGGGGCCTGGGCCTCCTAAAATCCACCACCAGCTCCTTGGTTTTGCTGGTGTTCAGTTGTATGTGGTTTGAGTCGCACCATTTAACATAGTCCTTGATTAGTTTCCTATACTCCACCTCCTGCCCACTCCTGATACAGTCCACGATAGCAGTGTTGTCAGCGAACTTTTGCATGTGGCAGGATTCCGAGTTGTATTGGCACTCTGATGTATGTTGGCTGAACAGGACCAGAGAAAGTACAGTCCCCTGCGGCGCTCCTGTGCTGCTGTCCACAATGTCAGACCTACAGTTCCCAAGACGTACATACTGAGGTCTGTCTGTAAGATAATCAACCATCCTTGCCACCAGGTATGAATCTACTCCCATCTCTGTCAGCTTGTGCCTAAGGAGCAGAGTTGGATGGTGTTGAAGGTGCTAGAGAAGTCCAGAAACATAATTCTCACAGCACCACTGCCTCTGTCCAAGTGGAAGGGGGATCTTTATAGCATAAAGATAATGGCATCCTTTTCCTGGTATATGAACTGCAGAGGGTCGAGGGCGTGGCGGACCTGTGGCCTCAGGTGGTGAAGCAGCAGCCGCTCCATGGTCTTCATCACATGTGACATCAGAGAGACAGGCCGGAAGTCATTCAGCTCATATGGATGTGATACCTTTGGGACTGGGGTGATGTTTTCCAAAGTTATTCTAACTTTACATCATCGGTAGAAGCCTGACGATCAAGGCCACTTAACTACATGGCAGTGATTCTGTTGTATTCATGCCATTTTGCATTTATTTTGTTTATAAAGGAACTTTTACTAAACGTGGAGAGACAGAATGAAAACTGGCAGGCATTAGGGCAACAGAAAAGGACCTTGAGATGAAAACTTAAACCAAGACACAAGTGGGATCGATAACCAGATCATCTGGAAGTCTGTAGTCACATGGTAAAGGCTTGAATAAAGTATCCACAACCTTGGACAAGTGCATACATGTAACACCAGCTTAAATATTAATCATACTGATGGCGTCACTGCCCAGGGGCAGAAATCCTTGTTAGTTTGTCAGAATCATGGTATGGATTTGCTCGATATTGTCATCTGCAGTGGATGTGGACGAACATCCCATTCTTTCTTCACGCTTAACATTTTTCCAATCATTTTTTTAACTTCTGAATCCATCTGTAAACATTCTGCCATTGTAAAAGATTGTCTCCATATTGTGCAGAAAGCCTTCTATGGATTTCTGTCCCACTACACCTTCAACTAATAAAAAGTGAATTACTGCTCGGGCTCTACCTTGGAGCCATGTTTAGTTTGATATATATATATATATATATATATTATTTGATTTGATTTGATATACTTTATTAATCCTGTCAGGGGGAATTGTCTTTTCACATGACCTTTGGCGTTCAGAGCACCCTGGTGCAATTTTCAGGTTAAGGGCCTTGCTCAAGTAGGTGTCAACTAGCACCAGTAATAGGATTTGAACCAGAAACCTTCCAGATATCAGCACAGATCCTTAGATATCCATTGTGACCATAAACACACCATTTTTCCACATGTGTGCAGTAAATGCTGTACAGGCATCCCAAACAGTCATTGATTGAGGGTCTGTGGCTAATTACTTCACATATCTCATAAACCTAAAAGTGCAGATAATTTTGACTTATCGTAATGTTTGGTTTCAACTTATACTTATAGTCAAGTTACAAGGAGAATAAAAAATATACTGCAAATGGAGTGTGTTGTGTGTATTTAATTTATACCAACCACTGAAGTTTTAGAGTTCTTCCATTACTTCTGATGTTTCCTTTACCTTGACAAAAAATTAAAAATGATTCAGTAAGGAATTAGATAAACGGTCACCTACCTTTAATTTTAATCTCCAAAGAAATCCCCACTTTAACTCCATACTGTTCAGCTGTACACCAGTACTGACCACTGTCACCCTCCTCCACATTGTTTATGTTCATAATAAAGGTTCTGTGGATGAAATCGTCTGTGAATGACATGTTCTCTCCAGCTGGTACACGACACAGGAGGACCATGAAGTCCCCTTACACCAGGATTTCAAGTGATCTTTGTATTCTTGATTATAATAACAATGGGGGTGACAGCTTCCCCTGCCTGCCCAATGATCAAAGAGGTATTTGTCCATAGATAGGATGAAGAAGCTGCAGACACAAAAGCAAGTTATTTTTCATGTTTGCGGGTGCTGGAATCTGATCAGGCAATGGTCGGCATTGCCACTTCCCAGAATCTATGAACCTATGAGTCCTGTATTCTAATAACATGTACGCACATTAATTACAGGTTGGACTAGTCCTGGAACACAGAAGAACTATTTAAGAAAGGGCAGAACAGGCTCTTTTTCCTTAGGAAACAGTGCTCCTTAATGTAGGAAATTACATCCTTCACACCTTCTACAACTCTGTGATGGCCAGTGTGATTTTCTACACTGAGGTGTGTTGGGCTGGTAACATCACATCAATAGAGACCCACCAGATCAACAGGCTAATTAAAGGGCAAGCTCGGTTATGAGATGCACTCCGGGTCCCCTGAAGGTTATAGCAAAAGAAAGAATTATAACAAAACTGAGCGCCATTATGAACAATGCTGCACATCCTCTCTCTAACACACTAACACTGAGGACTTTAAGCAAATTAATTATTCAGCAGAAGTGTGTCAAGAAATACAATGGAGGGCTCCTTTATACTAACAGCAATATGTCTGCATAATGCTTCACTGTGACAGCCAAGTCACAACTTTTCTTTCGATTTTTCTTGCTTTATAGTCATTCTGGTGTGTGTTCAGATAGGAAAGTGTGTATGTATGTATGTATGTATGTATGTATTTAAACAGGTCAGGTGAGGTCAGGTTGGGGAGCATGCACTGGTACAGTGCATTACCGCACCCACTACATGGCAAAACAGCTCAGGATCCTGGTTGGCAACCCCCAGGGCAGACATGTGGTTCAGTCCCACCTTCCGGAAGAATTCTCCGAAGAGACACAGTACCAAACCAGACCAGTCTTTGTCTCAGGTCACTGGATAGCATCCATGTCCCACAACAATACAGCAAGATAGGAAGCACTAGGACTCTAAAGACTTGGACCTTTGTCCTTTTATATAGACATTGGGACCTCCATGTCCCCCTTTCCAGTGACCTCATGAGCCTCCATGTTCTATCTATCTATCATATAGTGCCTTTCAAATCTATCTATCTATCTATCTATCTATCTATCTATCTATCTATCTATCTATCTATCTATCTATCTATCTATCTATCTATCTATCTACTTTCATCCTAGTGTTATAACATTATATTGTTATAATCAAAAAATATCAAATATTGGGAAGTGTATAAAAGAGTTAATTCACAAAGTTTGATGTGGAAGACTAGTTATTAACTTTAAAGCAAAAGAGCACTAGTAGTTAACTGGAGAAACCAGGTTACTAACATCTTACCATTGACCCTCAGCTCCATGTGTACTCCTTTAGATATTCCTTTCTTCTTAACAGAGCACCAGTAATCTCCAGAGTCCTCGATCTCTAATCCATTGACACTGATAGTGAAGAATGTCTGCTTAATATTGTCAGCGAGCGTCACCTTCTCTCTGTCTGACCACCTTATGGTATCACAGGAGCTCCATTCAGACCCCTTGCACCAGCTTTTTACTTGGTCTTTGTAATCCTTATTGTAATGGCACTGAAAGCTGACTGATCCACCCTTTTGAAAGTGGATTAATGATTTATTTGTCCACAGATAAGGAGAGGCTATAAATATGAAACAAAGTATGCTTTCATTAGATAGATAGATAGATAGATAGATAGATAGATAGATAGATAGATAGATAGATAGATAGATAGATAGATAGATAGATAGATAGATAGATAGATAGATGAAAGGCACTATATAATAGAGATAGATAGATAGATAGATAGATAGATAGATAGATAGATAGATAGATAGATAGATAGATAGATAGATACTTTATTAATCCCAAGGGGAAATTCACATAATCCAGCAGCAGTATACTGATACAAAGAAACAATATTAAATTAAATAGTAATAAAAATTAAAAAAATTAAAATAAAATTAATGTTAGCATTTACTCCCCCGGGTGGAATTGAAGAGTCGCATAGTGTGGGGGAGGAGCGATCTCCTCAGTCTGCCAGTGGAGCAGGACGGTGACAAAAGTCTGTCATACTGTAGACAGAGACATATATCAGTAAGTAAACAATATATAATATTTATCTATTTTCTAAGCCTGCTTTATCCTGAGCAGGGTTGTGAGGAAGCACATGGCACAAGGCAGGAGCAATCCCTGGAAAGGGTGTTAGTCTATCACAGGGTTAACACCACAGACACACACACAATCATTATAAGGTTTTGAATAGAATGTGGACCTATGGTGACCAATGCTGGACAACAGCAATCAACATTAAAAACATTAAAAACATCCATGAAAAAATCTCACATGTTGCATAATTCATAGGTGAAGCCATCTAACTGTATGCTCACAACATGTCAAATGCATGCATTTTTTGCCAAAATATTGTTAAATAAGTAACTTCAGAAAATGAAAGTACTCCGCAAACAGGATGCCTCTTCACACTAGTCTGTGCTTTTTATTTAAAGTCCCACCTGTCCCTGTCATTCATTTGTCAAATGAATTTTCAATTGAAAAGTGCGATTGCACTGCAAAAAAGTTTTGCAAAAAAGTTTCCTGTAAGCTGCCTTTGATAAAAATGTCAGCTAAACATATATAATAATAAATATATAACTTACCAAAAATCCTGAAGTCTATAGATGTCCCTTTTTTAACTCCTCTTTTCTCAACAGCACACCAATAGTATCCAGATTCTTTTATTTCCAGTTTACTCAGACTCACGGTGAAGACTCGCTCTTTCTTGTCGTCTCTGAGGGTCACGTTCCCTTTAGAACTTCGAGCACCCGACTGCACCAGAATTTCACAAGAGCTCCATTCCATGCCTCTACATAAGAATTTCATATGGTCTTCAAATTCAGGAGTATAGTAACACTGAATACTGACAGATCCTCCTTCTTGACCAGTGATAACTGTTTCATCCACCCACAAGTTAGATGGGCCTACCAACAATCAAGTAAACAAATTCAGCTCTTTATATTACTTTGAAAAATGTACATGAACTCATTTGAAATTATCTAAGATGTCCCAGCAATTGTTATATTTCAAAGGATACTGTTGTGGAAAATACTAACAAAAAAAGAAGAGTCTTGAGCTATTGTTACATATGAACTCTAAACATGGACCTTCTTTATTTACACCTACAAGTGGATTTACAGATTGTATTGTTAACACAGCATGGCAGACTGAAGAAATCTAAAAGAAAGCTTCCTTTGATCAGTTAGGTTAATTTACATATAACAACTAGGGAGTATTTCAAACAATTCAATCAGCATACAGATAAATGGTATGGCCCAGAAACCCACCTCTGCTTTTGAGTATTATGTAAAGTCCCCAAATAGTTAATCATTAAGAGTCATAGCTAATACCTGGCTAAAACGAAATAAGGTTTCTTATATGTATATGTAGCCAAAGGTGTGCTACTTTGATCTTTGAGGCTTATTCCATAAACATTATTATATTTAAAATGGGTTGCCATAAATAAATATAGCTGAAGCAATGCAAACCATCTGACATGGAGAAAACACTACTATAAACTAAGAAACCTGACAGGGAAATGTGAAGAGACACGTTGAAGCAATTGAGGCTATTAAAAAAGTGCTGAGGTGCTCCCTGTTTCGTGATGTCAATACTGTATATGGTCAGGGGCTACTGTCTGCAAATTAGAGTTTCCCAATGTGAGCGAAGAATGAATCCCATGTTAAGCAAATGCATGTTCTTATTTTGGAAACAATGAACGTGAGAAAAATGTGAACAACTGGCAACTACAATGGACATTAGATCTCACCTGTGGATGGGTAGAAGACATCACTCCTGCTTGTACCTAGGAAACATGCCTCCTGCACTCTCTTGAAGCAAGCCAGAGCTGCCTAAAGGTACTGCACACCTGTACTATTGTGAGTGTGTAGCCGATATTTAAAGAAGCCTAGTGTATCCTTTCTTTAGTGTTATTTTTTTTTTTTTCATCATAGAATTTCCACCGTACCACTAGGAATATATATACTGCTCAAAAGAATTAAAGGAACACTTTTTAATCAGAGTATAGCATAAAGTCAATTAAATTTATGGGATATTAATCTGGTCAGTTAAGTAGCAGAGGGGGTTGTTAATCAGTTTCAGCTGCTGTGGTGTTAATGAAATTAACAACAGATGCACTAGAGGGGCAACAATGAGATGACCCCCAAAACAGGAATGGTTTAACAGGTGGAGGCCACTGACATTTTTCCCTCCTCATCTTTTCTGACTGTTTCTTCACTAGTTTTGCATTTGGCTACAGTCAGTGTCACTACTGGTAGCATGAGGCGATACCTGGACCCTACAGAGGTTGCACAGGTAGTCCAACTTCTCCAGGATGGCACATCAATACGTGTCATTGCCAGAAGGTTTGCTGTGTCTCCCTGCACAGTCTCAAGGGCATGGAGGAGATTCTAGGAGACAAGCAGTTACTCTAGGAAAGCTGGAGAGGGCCATAGAAGGTCCATAACCCATCAGCAGGACCAGTATCTGCTCATTTGGGCAAGGAGGAACAGGATGAGCACTGCCAGAGCCCTGCAAAATGACCTCCAGCAGGCCACTGGTGTGAATGTCTCTGACCAAACAACCAGAAAGACTTCATGAGGGTGACCTGAGGGCCCCATGTCCTCTAATGGGCCCTGAGCTCACTGCCCAGCAGCATGCAGCTCGATTGGCATTCGCCATAGAATACCAGAATTGGCAGATGCACCACTGGTGCCCTGTGCTTTTTACAGATGAGAGCAGGTTCACCCTGAGCACGTGACAGAAGTGAAAGGGTCTGGAGAAGCCATGGAGAACATTATGCTGCCTGTAACATCATTCAGCATGAGCAGTTTGGTGGTGGGTTAATGATTGTCTGGGGAGGCATATCCATGGAGGGTCACACAGACCGCTACAGGCTTGACAAAGGCACCTTGGCTGCCATTAGGTATCAGGATGAAATCCTTGGACCCATTGTCAGACCCTATGCTGGTACAGTGGCTCCTGGTACACGACAATTCCTGGCCTCATGTGGTGAGAGTATGCAGGCAGTTCCTGGAGGATGAAGGAATTGATACCATTGACTGGCCACCACACTTTCTTGACCTAAATCCAATAGAACACCTTTGGGACATTATGTTTTGGTCCATCCAATGCCACCAGGTTGCACCTCAGACTGTCCAGGAGCTCAGTGATGCCCTGGTCCAGATCTGGGAGGAGATCCCCCACAACACCATCTGTCATCTCATTAGAAGCATGCACCGATGTTGTCAGGCATGTATACAAGAACACAGGGGCCATACAAAGTGCTGCGTACAATTTTGAGTTGCTGAAATTAAATTTTGGCAAAATGGACTAGCCTGGCACATAATTTTTTCACTCTGATTTTTGGGGCGTCTTTGAATTCAGGGCTCTGTAGGTTGATCATTTTCATTTCCATCAAACGATGTGGCATCCTTTTGTTCCTAACACATTACCCAGTCTATATCAGTATAGATATCCAGGAGGATTTCTTTTTCCCATTGAGATCTGATGTGTTTTCAAAGTGTTCCTTTAATTTTTTTGAGCAGTTTATATATATATCCTGGGGAAAGCCAAGTCTCAGTCTGGTGGATGGTTGAGCGAAGCCAGGGATTGGGATGCCACCAGATCAGCCATATGGAGAAGGTCAGCTGCAGATAGGGGGACTCCCCTGGTGCCTAGCCTGGATGGGAGAAGCAGGGGAGTCGCCAGTATAAAGAAGGCACCGGGCTTTGTTTTTAAAAGGACTGCTTCCAGCCATTGTTTATAGCCTAATTTTTATAGATTTGTTTATGGGATTTTAACTTCCACCCTTTCACTGGTTTTATTGGATTATTCATTAATTTGAACACTTTGTTTTGACTGTTTTTTAATAAAAGCACTTTGCACATTTTTGCACCATCTCCTTGTTTCGTGATGTCCTCACTGATCAGCTCATCCGGTTACATTACTGACGGTGTCGGGTTCAAGAGTCCCCAGAAGTCAGATAGGAGTATGGAGCAGAACCCGCATCGTCACAGTGTGACTGAAGAAAAGCCAGCTGTCCATCCATGGTGTGTAGGCAGAGGGGACAACACAAAGTGAGGCAAGACCTGTCCATGTCCTTGTTGTTCTTGCATGGTGTTTCCCACGGCCCTTAATAACGGGGAAGTTTGCAGAGGCTTGTTAGGGTTTATCAAACTGTCTGCCCTTTGTTTTGATCTTAAACAATTAAAACACCTTTCTGTATGAGGATCCAAACCTACACATCCTGTGTGGTGTCTATCGCCGTTGACTGAGCCTTTGTTCCTGTGTTCGTTATAGTACTATAGCAAATATGCACAGTGGTCAAGAAATTTGTGACAACACCTTCACTATATTTCTGAGTAGGAGTAATGTTCCAATTAACTCAGTGGAATAATTTACTGTGTGGGAGCCGTAGATACATTTGGTGACAGAGATGACATTTTTCTTACTTAACTCCTTTGAGTTATACTTCCATACAAAATCTGTGTAGCCGCTGGTGCATAAGGTGAAGTTAAGCACGGATAAAATGCGTGTCAAAGAAATCTCACAGTCCAAAATTTCATTTTGAAAATATTTAGTGAAAGTTAAAAGCAAATAATCCACACAAGAATAAAAGAAAAAATAGTTACACACGTAGAATAAAAGGCAAAAAAAGGGAAACATGTATCTTCTATAATCTTAGCTTTTCTTAAGAAACTTTAGTTATTTCTGTACTTAAAAGTTCTTTACTTCTTTCTATACTTAAAGGTTCTTAATTTCTTCTTCTGTACACCTTAAGAAAGGGGTGCCCACACTTTTTCGGCTTGCGAGCTACTTTTAAAATGACCAGGTCAAAATGATATACCTACAATAAAAATTATATATATATTGTATATATAATAATAAAAGGCAAAGCCCTCACTGACTTACTCACTGACTGACTCATCACTAATTCTCCAACTTCCCGTGTAGGTAGAAGGCTGAAATTTGGCAGGCCCATTCCTTACAGCTTACTTACAACAATTAAGCAGGTTTCATTTCGAAATTCTATGCGTAATGGTAAACAACGTCCGCCATGTTGAACTTTCTTATTTACGGCCCCATCTTTACTGAAATTTGGTACACGAGTTCCCAAGCGTTAACTGAATCCTACTTACGTACATTTATCGTCCATAGCCTGCAGCTCGGTCACCGTGTGAGGCGGCCTTGGTCCCCATCCCAAGCGCCTCACGTTGTTGGCTGCCTGCCTATATAAGACCGTCCGTCGCTCCAGTCTCTACATTCCCTTCCTTGCTTCGCCACGGATTCACGTCTCCCTACTGATAAGTACAGCCTTTTTGTTTAATCCACGGCTTCTCCGCTGTTTTATTGTTTGTTTATTACGATTATAGTTATTGTGTAGGTATTTTACACTTACTTTACATTGCTCAGGTACCCATTTCCTTTATCATTCCAATCGTACCCCCATTAACATGTCTATCGAGGTGATCACCATCGATCAAAGAACTGTCACTTGTCGAGTGGTTTCCATGCCCGGAGATACCACCTGCCTTTTCCATTCTCTTTGTTACATATTGCACGGCCATATCAGGCTCACTCTTGATATCCGGAGGAACATTGTGTCTTATGTATTGAATGACTGGGACAGGTTCAAGGTGTGGACTGATGACGGTACAGGAGATAATTAGACTACACAGGAGCACTAGAAGAGTGAAATGCTGAAGCCCTTCACCTATGGTTCTGCATGTGAGTTGATGGCTGCCGCTGAATTGTCCGGTTGTCGCTTTCAAGTGTACCGAAATAGCCAAATATTTTACACCTTTTGACAACTGCCAATGCCTCTTAAACATCTTACATTCACAGGTGACAATTTCAGTAGTGGACACTTTGATGTTTATGAATGTTTAAACTCTCAAAAGCTGGATGTGATTTTATCAATGAAACCGGGTGTGTGTACAACGCTTGACAGATGCGAATGTCACTTCAACACAACAAATCCTGCAAATACTGTCGTAATTGAAACAAACCATGAAACTCCAACCGATTATGACAGCAGCAATCCAAACTGTGAGATTTGAGACAAGATTACTGTTCACATGGCCAACTGTACATTACATGCTCAAGAGTAAACTCAGCTCACAGCTTGGTCATATTACAACCAGAGGGCCGAACTCAGAATGTTTTAGACAAAGAGATCCTTAACAAATAATTATTGGCATATTTTCCCTCATTTTAAAAAGGTTAAATTTTCTTCTTAATAAAATTTTAATGCAGTACTTCACCGCTGCGCAGCGCCGTATTTTGCTAGTATATATATATATATATATGTATAAATATATATATACTAGCCATGTGCGCCCAACTACGTTGCACGTGTTAAAGTTGTCTGTGAAGGGCTCCCTATTTAAAAGCGGCTGCCAGTCGTGAACTGGGCCCTTCGCACAGCATTCTGATTTTTTATAATGGAAACAAAATTACAAAAGAAAACCCTTGGACATTGATTCGATAGGAACGGCCTACTCTGAATCACTGTCCGAATAGTAATTATGTGGTGGTGTAGGAGCATTTCTGCTTCTGTCCGTTCACAGTCCATCTCTTTTTCACGACTCTGTCGTTTCCTCTCATGATGTCTTCTCAACCTTTCTCCAATCTCGCAGCTTGCTTTGTGGCAATCCAACGAGTAAGGCAATATACACGGAGCAATGGTTATAAAAGGGGGACACATAGGTATCCAGGCTCTTTAAAGAATAAATAGGAATCACTTCACTGACATGTGAGAAAGCCACGGTACAACTATGAGACGCGCAGCACTCGCCGGCTACAACGTAACAATAATAATTTCCAGAACGTGCTGTTACGTTGTCATTCATTTTACCCACTGTCTTTCTTTCATTCATATGTTACGTAGGCACATACCTTTTATCTTCGGCAATCTCATTCTCTAACCAGGCCTCAGGAGCTAACCAGCGTAACACTGTCCACCACCCCTTTCGTTATTCCGGCACATTGTTGACATCCGTGAGTATCAACAACGTACTAAACTGGAAGGTGGTCTACGCATGCGTGGAATTCGTGGACAAACAAAGATCAAGATCTAAATGAAGATCTCTTTAGTTAATTTAAAGCACAACAATTTGTTTAGTTTGAATGTCTGTGTTTTGAGGTGTGACTGGAGTACTACAGTCTTCAGTAGTATAAGCCTGGAGGAGATTCTTAATGCAATGCCTATGTTTTAGCTGTCTCTCTACTGCCATCTAGTGCTTCTTCTTCTAATTCATTCACGGACAAACAAAGTTCAAGATCCAAGTGAAGATTATATATATATATATATACTAAGTATACTTTATACATAAAATGTATGTTGTCGTACCTTGCATAACTGAATAACCTTCATGGCACAATAACATAATAATAATAAATAATAATTCAATACATTTATGGTCACAACAGTATTTGGATTTAATAATCGTCATGTGGGAAAAGGATGCTTCGCATAAATAAGTAGAGCTGAATAATGCAGTCAGGGAGCTTTTGAATTCAGCTGAGTAAAAAATGACAGCTGTCCGATTAACTGCGATTTTAGTTCCCTCTCCTTTCTCAGATCACTTTTTGGAAGGACGTCAGTTTCGTAGTTTTTATGAACAGTTCGTGCCTTTCCACATTTTCTTCTTTGGAATAACAATGATAGATTGACAGATCAGACAAAGTCACTTCGATTGTGACATTGTCAGAAAAAAATCCTCTTCCAATTCCACATCCAGCCCATACCCTCCTCAAACATTTTTTTTAAATCCCTTCTTTAGTCGATATAAATTGGAAGGCTAACTAGATCACAGCCGGAGTTTTGCAGTAGCTCGTGCGTTTGATCGTGCGTGCGGGATGACCAGTGAGTTAGAAGAAAAGAGATCTCAGACTGGCCGCCCTGTATGTCAATCAAGTGGCAAATGCCATAGGGAGGATATATGATAGACTAATGTTTAAAAAAAATTTTTTTGGATGCAATGAGATCTACCTGTACCAACTTGGCGATCTACCGGTCGATCGCGTTTGATGCATTGGGCATCCCTACCTTAAGCGTACGGTATAGTACTTAAATAAGCAAGTTTTCTTTACGTCACTTCACACATTCTAAGAGCCCATAGGCCATCAAGCACGGTCACGTGCACAAGCACGTCATGAGCAGAAACACAGTTAAAACCGTATACCTCTATACCTTACACAAGACAAGGTTAGACACTAACTGAACTTTAATGTTTACTAAAAGCTGTTAGAAATAGCAAGAATAAACCAATACAATTCTATTCACGGGGGTTATAGGAACCTCCCATAGATTATGCATTGTCATCTAGTAAAATATTCATGAATCTTATAGAACTAGGAAAATGGCTCTTATAACCTACATTAGTTAACACAATATTCAATCATTGTAAGAGTGTTGTAATAGGTAATACTGTACTATGATGGAGTGAGCAAGAAATGACAGACAATACAAAAATACATGATATTGTAACTACCAATTCTGTCATTTAACACCTGAATGAAAATGATTTCAGCTTCCTCAGCCATGTATTTACAGTGCACTTCAAGAAGAATATGTTGTTCTGACAAAGTCTGGTGACTGGATTTCTTCTGAAGAAGGAAATCCCTGTCACTGAAACGAAGGCATGACTTTAAAGACAGGAACATAGACATCGTCGATCAGCTCCATGGCAGTCTAATTGAGCTCATCACAGAGAATCAATGCATGTCATTCAGAATAATGAGTCGGTCCAGGTAGCAGTACATCATCGTCTGCACACAAGTAAAATGAAGTTGCACCTCTATGGGGATTTTCAGACTTTTAGAATGGTGGCCAAATTTATTAAGATTGAGTTTCACAGAAATTTTAAAAAAAGGTATTTAGGTTTTATTTAGTAATTATCTATTCACATACAGTATGTCTGTAGAGCCTGCAACTTATAAATGTCAAAAATACCAATAAGAAAAGGCAGTAGTACTTGTAGTAGTCCTTTCAGAGCACAGTGACATCCTAATCAGCCAGTATACTATCAGGGAGATGCTGGAAAGGATATGGCATTACGAATGGATAAAGAGTGAGAAGAAGACCCATGCCAGCAATGACACTACATCTCTGCATGCCTTGTAGCACAAGAGCAGGAGAAAAGTGTGACCGAATGGGAGAAAAACTAGATAGCCAGAATGATGGGCAACTGGCCAACTCAAACTAATGGAGCTTTCAGGACCTTCAAAACACGACTTGGCATCATTTTGAAGAAATGAGGTGGGTAGGATTAATGAGGTTCCTTTGGCTGGATGGCCTGTTCTCATCATACATTTTCTAAAGTTCTAAGTATGACAGGCAGACTAGAAGCTGCTAGCTACACCTTTATCATAAAACACATCACTCAGCTCCTTCAAACTACTCTAAATGCCATCATATACATGAATAAGTATAATGTATAAATAAAGATTAAGGTTAGATAGACCCTTCTTTGGCATTGGGGTGCAACACATTGTGCCATATAATGAGAAGTCAGTGCATGTTGCCTTTTGAAAAGTACAGACTGGTAGGGGGAACACCATGAGTCTCCAGTTTGATAATTAATAACACATCGTGTCGGACTGTAAAGATTTGAATCCGTGCCTCTGATTATTGTGACTACCTCATTTAAAAACAAATCCGAGTACACCAGAAGAAGCTCTAGCCTGATGTCTGCATAACATAAATGGCTTCAGTAAGCTGACCCTGGAAGTGACGATGAGGCTCGGATTTTACGTGGCCTTGAGGGTGGATGGCTGACCCAAGAACTCCTTTTTATAACAGCTGTTATTACCCAAAGGTGATGTTCTGCTCTCAGTATAAAACCAGAAAGGCTCAGAACAGTGGCATCATTGTCCTGCATTCTGTTCAGTGTCTACCCAAAGCAAATGCTCACCCTTTGTATGAAAATCCGCCTGAGGGCCATTACTCTCATCAGAAGGCATAGTGTTCTTAACAAATGTTTCATCTCAAAAATTTTTACATTTCACAGAAATGTAATTACCTTTTCTAATATGCTGTACAAAAGAAAATGACAGTCAATACAAATGTTTGTTAACCTCCTAATTATTAACTCTTTGAGGGCTGAATATATTTTCCAAAGATCTCAGTTTCCTGAAATTGTTTCATGCATACAGTAAATCAACATAAAACGTCTCTTACTGTGAATGCTGTAGTTGATATCGATGTCTGTTCACGGTTTCTGGCAGCAACAGTTGCGTGGGGCCAGTGGTAGCAGTCGCAGTGCAATACAATCCGGTTTGTACCTCGTGTCATCGTAAGTGGTAGTCCTCCCTGGTGAATGTTGCTGTAAACGCATCAGCTACACAAACGTGTTCAGCACCACGATCAGCTGATGCTGGTAGCTCAGTTTTCGTTTTCGATCTCTAACTCCAGTTCATTTGCATCAAAATCGGAGTTCAACGATAGTATGCAAAACATCATCCACAGAGAATTTTGCTTCACCCATTCGCTTTGGTCTCTCGCCAGATCTCTTTGCTACTCATACACGTGCAGGGAATCAAGGTCAGATCACTGAAGCTAACTTTCCTTCTAGCAAAGAGAATCAAACTAAAAAAGAACAGTGAGTTTAGTCGCAGTTTAGAGCTGATTTCCGTCCTCCACCCCTGAATTTCGACAAAACTCAACATCCGCCCTGAAAGAGTTAATCCAGAGCATCTCTCGGACATAGAACTCTATGCAAAAATGGTTGATTTTAAGTAGTACCCTGGTTAACTGATTTTGACGCGATATGAAAATAACAATCAGGACATTATTCTGCTGCCATCGTGTGAATGAAGTAACATCATACTACAAAGAAGAAATGAATTTTTCTGTGTATTCTGCCAATCTATGGTAACGAGTGGAGCCTCTAACAAAAAATCACAATGGTGTATAAACAACAAGCTGTAAATCCAGTTTTAGAACAAACTGAAACTGAACCATTAGTGATGACAGAGTGAATTGGTCATTAGATGTCGACATGGGCAGGGAATAGGAGGCATATGGCACTGTACGGCCGAACTGCTGAGATATGCCTGGTGAATTCAGTCCCATCAAGGATCACTGAGGCACAGTAGGTGTGTGGCAAACAGACAGAATGACTGCGATCAAGTAGAAGGACATGAAAGACGTCAGCCACCTAAGCACTGCTCATCAACTGTCAAAGTTTGCGTCAGGACAAATATGGACGTCAATAAGCCTTGCTCTGTGTTGGCTTACAAAAATCAAGGGGTGAGTTGATCATGTGATTCAGGCACAAACATGTGCAAGCAATAAAAATGATCATAAGAAGAACGTGCTAAGAAACACACTCGTACTGCTCTTATTGTTTCTGTTACGCGTAATAACATTTTTTTCTTGTTAAAAAAAAGAAATTCACCGCTTTTGCCTCGTTTTTCCAGCGTTAAACATAATGCTAAGGAGGCTACAAACTCTGTTTGCAGCATTTTCACCAAAATGTTTTCTTTGTGTTGCTTTAAATGTGGCAAAGTAGATTTCTCATAGCATTTGGAGCAAATTTTCAATTACTATTAACAGGATGACACCTTTATCCAAGATGGCTTACAATAATTGATTTTGTTTCTTTTGTTTTGACTAATTAGAACACAGGCGGGTGAAGTGACTTGCTCAGGGTCACACAGTGTCAGTAGCAGGATCTGACCATAACAACCTCAGGGTCTGAAGTCCAAAGCCTTTAACCACTACACCACACTACCTATACATTTTCAGCAACCAAGGCTGCAAAATCCTTACTTAAAGTACATGAAACATCATTAAATCAACCGATGTCATCCTGCTCTGCCACAATAAACTCGTACCTGTGACTTTCAGCCGCAGGAAGGCCCCATCTTCACTGATCTTGATGCCACACCAGTACGGGCCTGAATCTGCCTTTGTCAGACCACTCAAAGACACAACGAACACACTGCGGTCTTTATCATCTTGTATGGATATTCTGGTGTCACCTTTCTCTGGAGAATCACTTTGTTTTATAATTTTACAGGAGTGCCATTGCCATCCTTTGCACCAATATTTCACATGTCCTTTATCGTTGGGATTGTAGTGACACGGGATACTGAGTGACCCTCCTACCCAGCCAGACACTTCATTTTCTGTCTTCAGACAGTGAGTGACTGCAAACAAAGCACACATTTGAAAGAAGTCAATTTCTCAATAATATACAAGACCTAAA
This sequence comes from Polypterus senegalus, assembly GCF_016835505.1. NCBI lineage: Eukaryota > Metazoa > Chordata > Cladistia > Polypteriformes > Polypteridae > Polypterus > Polypterus senegalus. The sequence continues at coordinate 50,321 of NW_024379946.1, forward strand.
CTCTTAAAATATTGCCTAACTTTAAAACTAAATAACAGTTTTTTAAACACATATAACAGTTTGTATTTTCAGCATGGACTTTATATTTTCAGGCTGACTTTGTATTATCAGAAATTCAAGACATTTTTCTGTTTGATTTCCCATAACATACAAAGTACATATATATTATTGTTATATTATACATACATACATACAGTACATTTAAAAACATACAAAAACAGAGGATTTCCTGATATTGCCTATTTTTGTATATTTGTCTTATTGATTGTCATCAGATCTTTAAGCAAAATGTAGCATTAGACAAAAGGAACCAGAAAAAACGTAACATCATAAGGTGTTGTGGAAAAGAGAATGGAGGTAAAATTGGACGCCATCATTAAAAATCCCCTCCATCCCCTCCAGGAGGCGCTCTGTGAGAGCACTTCTAGTCTCAGGCTCATTCCACCACAGTGTGCTAAGATGTGCCTCTGGGGGTCTTTTCTGCCCACTGCTTTGCTGCAGTAGAACACTTCCAACTGATTCACTTCTCAAGTTTATTTATTTATTTATCAATTGATTGATTCTCTGTATTATCTGTACTGTTAGTTTGTATCTTTCTTTCTGTTTCTGGTGCTTTATGCATCTTAATTTCTCCATGAGATTGATAAAGGTAATCTATCCTAATCTAATCTAATCTATTTAAGTAATACATTCATCCAACACCTGCATTGCTCTATAAAAGTGAATTGCCCCTTAGTTAATTGTCAAACAGCCGACCGGTAATAATTAGACTCCGCTGATTGAACACGGCCAGGCTTGAATACAGCCCAGCTGAGCCTCACGTATTGAGCCTTTCCACGAGAGTGAAGTCGTCAGATCTCAGATCTCTTTATGTGTGCTGTGGTGTACAACCACTATTGAGAAAAGATGGTCCCTTGATCTTAGTGACAACATTTCACCTGACTTCCTATAGAAATAGTCTGCTCCTGGATTATGTGAATTTTCCCTTGGGATTAATAAAGTATCTATCTATCTATCTAGTCAGAATTTATTGTCTACGTAGATCCTCATGCTGACCTTATTAAACACATAAGAGCCTGACTTGCCCTCCTTATCATTTACATATAAGTACGCTTAAGCTGCATTTAGTCACACACAAGTTTGGATTTCATTCTTAGTGCATCTCTTTTTGGACAACAATCAAACAGTCCTTTATTTTATATAGTGTAATTAATTACTGTCCCCTCAACGGATGTTTTACAAAGTTTAAATACTCTGTCAGTTCTACAGTTGATGATTTTGGGTTATGTCATAAAAAATGAAATTCAAGCAAAATTAATTTCAGAAATGTAAAACATTTGAATGTAATTATGTTATCAGTGTTCATTTCTCTTCTTTCTTTATTCATACTAGTCATTTATCTACTGTGCATCCATTTTCCATTTTGCATATGAAGTTCACAGTTAAGGAATATGCATCTACTGAGCCTGCCTTTAGGTTTAGTATGCTCATTATCAGTGTTTTAATAAATCATAGTAATACATAAAGTGCATTACTCTATAATAGGTGATTAGTAATTTTAAAATCCTACACATTAACATAAACCACAGGTTACAGCCATGGTATACCCAAACAGTGCTATTTTAACTGCTTTCACAGCATTAGTAACTGACTGGAAAAAATGCAAGTGTTACATTCTATAACAATTAAAATGACTGGAGCTCCTTTATACCAACAGCAACAGGCCTCTCTGGGACTGGCACTGCCAAGTCAGAAGTTTTTTTTTATTATTTTTCTTCCTTTGTAGTCATTCTGGTCTGTGTTCAGCTCGTAATGTGTGTGTCTGTAAATACATATCAGTCTATCCATGCATTCATTTATTTAAAGAGCTTTGGTAAAAAGCAAAATATCCCCCTGGGAGCAAATAAAGATCTATCTATCTATCTATCTATCTATCTATCTATCTATCTATCTATCTATCTATCTGTCATATAGTGCCTTTTCTATCTATCTATCTGTCATATAGTGCCTTTTCTATCTATCTATCTATCTATCTATCTATCTATCTATCTATCTATCTATCTGTCATATAGTGCCTTTTCTATCTATCTATCTATCTATCTATCTATCTATCTATCTATCTATCTATCTATCTATCTGTCATATAGTGCCTTTTCTATCTATCTATCTATCTATCTATCTATCTATCTATCTATCTATCTATCATTATGAATAGAAAACCTCATAAAACATCCAATAGACACAGAAGATACACAGTGATGCATTTCTGCCACATGTCTTTGAAAATAATAGACACTGATACCCAAAACTGATAGCCAACTGAAAAATGCTATATAAAATAATAATTAGCTACAAATTAACAATAATATATTCATTTTAAATATATCACAAACGCTTATGCATATCTTTTTTGCCTTTTTATACTTGAATGTTTTCTTTGCATATATACTACCGTGACACTGCAGTTGCACCTTCAATTAAGTATCTATCTACTGTATCTATTATATAGTTCCTTTACTATTTATCGATTATATTGTTTTTTCTTATCTATCTATCTATCTATCATATATTGCTTTTTCTTATCTCTCTCTCTCCAGTATCTTATATAGTACTTTTATCATCTTTTTGTCAATACAGCCTTTCAAATCTATCAATATGTAAGTAAAAACTATTTTTGCATAGATACAGCTTGTGGCACTAAGTTAAAGATCTTACATGATTTTAAATAAAATACACACACATAAACTAAGTTAAGCGCTGAATCAAGGAGCACAACACAATTAATTTGGTATTAAATGTTTATGATTTGTCAGTAAAACAGTCACCTAAAGTATATTAGAGGAATGTAATTAGAAAAAAATGGTGTCAAAATTCAAGGTAGTTAAAAATTTAAAATCTTTTTTACCTGTCCAGGCAGTTAGAAGAAGAATGTGAACGCACCGCATTGTGAGTTTATTGCCGTTTGTGTAAAAACACCTTTGGTTGCATAGCTTTAATTAAGGCCTACATCTGGCGCTCATCACAGGTCTGTGGTTTCCTGTTTTCCGAACAACTCAAGTCTAGTCGTGACAAGAAGATTTTTGCCTAAAAGTTATTTTTAACTTCAAAATTGAATATAAAAATGAAATTCTGTTACTTTCCTACTGCTTCCTATTTGAGGTTTTCCCAGTATATTATTTATCCTTAAATACAGTCTACATATGATCTAAAGCGATGCATTATTGTCAGTACATTATGCTGAGCTGCAGTGACATATCACCATCAGCTACAGAAAGTCTGCTTTATCACAGCCGCCCTCCAGTTCAGTCCTGGATCTCCACACCCCACACCATTCATTCATCCCATAGTTTAATTAGCTGTGTTTTTATATCTTCTCTTATTTTGCACTCAGAAAAGTGCATTAGTGTTAAACTTACATTTATAAGAAATGAAGAAGAAATGTTCTTTAAGATGCTTACCTAAGTTATTTTCTTTTAATTCATTTTTTCTGTGGTGTTTTCCCTCTTAATTTTATCTAAATACTAAAAATTAATGACAACCACAACAGAGCAATTTTACCCAATTGTATGCTTATTAGTATATAATGACATAAATAACCAGAAGACTAAAAAGAAGAAAATCCTAAAAAGTAAAAAAAAAAAGAAATCCTTATGCATCTGTATTCCTGCTTCATTCAGTAATAATAAATTCTAGTAATAATAATTAATTGCAATTATATTTCACTTTTCTTGCAATTCAAAGAGCTTTACATAGACAGAGGGTAGCCACTTCACCCACCATTAATGTACAGTACCTACCCACCTGGATGATGCGACGGCAGCCATGTTTGCACCAGTATGCTCACCACACATTAGCTATTAGGTGGTGAAGGGGTATGAGAGCAAGTAGAGAGGGGTGGGATGATTAGGGGGGCAGTATGATCAAGCCATGTTGGGCAACTTACGTAGCTAGGACAATTGGACAAACCCTACTGTTTTTGAAAGATGCCCAGGGATCTTTATGACCACATGAGTAAGGGCCTCAGTTTTATATCTCATCGGAAGGATGGCACCATTTTTACAGCACAGTGTCCCTGTCACCACACTGGGGCATTGGGATCCACACACAGACCACAGGCTTCACCAAAACCTCTTCAAGCAGCAACCCAAGCTTTTCCTAGCTGATCTCCCATCCAAGTACTGCCCAGGCCTGAATATGCTTTGCTTCAGGAGGATGATCTGTTCTGCACTGCAGGTAGTATTGTAATTTTGGATTGATACATAAAAGTCAAACTGGGTAGTAATAGCTTGCCTAATTAATATAGGAGTCCAACTAAAGATGAAATTGGTTGGGATGAAAACCAATAGTAGCAATGAATGAAACAGGCAAGCTGCAAATTTTCAAACATTTTCATGAAATTGACACAAAATTTGGAAGACACAAAACTCCATGAGGAGTTTTTTAGGATTTCAAAAGTTTTGCTTTTTGGTGTAAAATAAGGGATTGTACTTCATAAAGCCTTGTTAACAGATTCAAGTTTACTTGTATTCCTTTGTGACAGCTGCACAAGGCATGTAATCCACACCAAAATGGTAAAATCGATTGTATTTATCACTGAGGAGGAATGGAAAATATTTTATTAGAAATGTGAACTTGCTGCATATTATCCATATGAAAATACATTAAAATACACCTTTGTGCACGTTACTGTGCTTTCTCCACAGGAAAAAGTAGGATACTGAAGGTCACTGCTACCAGAAAGCTATTATCTAGAAACTGCCTTGTCCAAGCCGAGGATATGCACACTTGCAGTGTTTTTTTTTGTTTCACTACAGATGTTTATTTAAACACTAGATAGATAGATAGATAGATAGATAGATAGATAGATATGAAGGGCACTATATAAGAGATAGATAGATAGATAGATAGATAGATAGATAGATAGATAGATAGATAGATAGATAGATAGATAGATAGATAGATAGATAGATAGATACTTTATTAATCCCAAGGAAATTCACATAATCCAGCAGCAGTATACTGATACAAAGAAACAATATTAAATAGTAATAAAAATGAAAAAAATGAAAATAAAATTTATGTTAGCATTTACTCCCCCGGATGGAATTGAAGAGTCGCATAGTGTGGGGTCTTCTCAGTCTGTCACTGAAGCTACTCCTCTGCCTGGAGATGACACTGTTCAGTGGATGCAGTGGATTCTTCATGATTGACAGGAGTTTGCTTAGTGCCCGTCACTCTGCCACAGATGTTAAACTGTCCAACTTTACTCCTACAATAGAGCCTGCCTTCTTAACAAGTTTGTCCAGGCGTGAGGCGTCTTTCATCTTTATGCTGCCACCCCAGCACACCACCACATAGAAGAGGGCACTCCACAACCATCTGGTAGAACATCTGCAGCATCTTACTGCAGATGTTGAAGGATGCCAACCTTCTCAGAAAGTATAGTCTGCTCTGTCCTCTCTTACACAGAACATCAGTATTGGCAGTCCAGTCCAATTTATCATTAAAGCTGCACTCCCAGATATTTAAAGGTCTGCACCCTCTGCACAGTCACCTCTGATGATCACAGGGTCCATGAGGGGCCTAGGCCTCCTAAAATCCACCACCAGCTCCTTGGTCTTGCTGGTGTTAAGATGTAAGTGGTTTGAGTCGCACCATTTAACAAAGTCTTTGATTAGCTTCCTGTACTCCTCCTCCTGCCCACTCCTGATGCAGCCCACAATAGCAGTGTCATCAGCGAACTTTTGCACGTGGCTGGACTCCGAGTCATATTGGAAGTCTGATGTATATAGATTGAACAGGACCGGAGAAAGTACATGATAGAAATGATAGGCAGACACAAGAGGAAGCAATCCTTCCATACAGGACCTAAATGGATTTTGTTCTTGTGAAAACGGCTTGAATTTCTGGAACTGAAAGACAATTTATTTTGCCATTTTTTTGTGAAGTGAAACAGGAAGTTGCTCTGCAAATTTTATTTGCACAAATCATTTCACTCATCACTAGTCAGCAGCCACAGGGAACTTCAGGACTGAATCTGAGCACTACTGCTGTAGATCATCAAACTAAGAAACTCATTTTTACACTAGGATAATAAAACCAACATCATAGTTCTGAGTCCAGGAGGTGATGAACCTTAGAGTATATACTGTGTACATTTTTCTGTCTGCTCTGCAAGACTTACATCCGTCTGGACAAAGCTGGCAGCACTGTGAGGATTATGTTTTTTGATTTCACCAGTGCTTTCAATACCATCCTGCCATCCCTGTTAAGGGGTAAGCTCAGGGACAGGTGGATGAGGCTATGGTGTCCTGGATGATGGACTATTTATCGGGCAGATTGAAGATTGTGAGACTGAAGGATGAAGTTTCGGAAGTGAGCGAAACACGAGAGCACCACAAGGAAAAATCCTGTTAACATTTCTGCCCACCTTGTACACCACAGACTATAAATATAACGCCAGGTCATGTCACCTGCAGAAATTCTCTGATGATTCTACATTAATGGTGCGTATTGCTAAGGGAGATGAGACAGAGTTGGGTGGACAACCTTGAATCTTGGTACAAAGAGAATCGTCTACATCTTCACATCAGCAAAACCAAGGAACACAATATCGATTTCTGTCGCACCACACAGCCTCTATGCCTGTTCACTATTCAATGGTTGAATGAGGAGATGGTCCACTCCTACAAGTACTAGGAACTCCACATCAATTTCAGGCTCCGGTAACACAGAATCACTATATAAGCAAGGTCAGAGCAGGCTCTTTTTTCTTAGACGACTGCGCTTCTTTACTGTGGGTAGTGACATCCTTCACAGGTTCTACAACTCTTGGATGGTCAGTACAATTTTCCTACACACGGTGAGCTGACCGGCGATTTCAGTTCAAGAGAGGATCACCAAATAAACAAGCTGCTTAAGAAGGCAGGCTCAGTTATGGGATGTACCGTAAAGGTAGTAGAGAAGGAGAGAGTGAAAAGAAAATCAATAGCTGTTGTCTAATGCTATACACATGTGCAATGCTGCAAATCCTCTCTCTGACCAACTAACACTAAGGACTTTCAGCCAATGAATTAATAAGCACAAGTGTCAGAAAACGTGACTGGGGTTCCTTCATACCAATGGCAATACACATGTATCATGCCACACTCTGACTGTGACTTTTCTTTTCCATCTTCAGCCAAGTCAAACGTTTCCTTTCTTTTTAGTCATTCTGGTGTGTATTTGTTGTTTATCATAACATAACAATATACGTTTATTTATTTATCTATTTCTTGAGCTTCTGTAAAATTGAAATTTTCCCTCTGGGAATTAAATAAAGTTAGGTCAGGTTGGGGAGCATGCACAGGCACTGGTACAGCACACCCACCACGCGATAAAACAGCTTGGGATTCCGGTTGGCAACCCCCCAAGCAGAAACACGGTTCAGTCCCACCCCCACGGAAATGAACATCTATCTGCCGCAGTCAGGTGTTACGTGGGCATCCCCTTACCCTGGTCCAGCCACTGGGGTCCTCAACAACAAGGATCCTGTGAGCCAGATCACCCTCGGGGAGTCGTGCCACATGGCCATAGTGCCATAATTAACTCTCCCTCACAATGCAGGTAATGTGCCTCATTCGGGACTCCATGAGCAACTGCTCATTCGACACAAAGTCAAACCCAAGGATTCTCGAAGAGACACAGTACCAAAGGGCTCCAGTCTTCATCTCAGGTAACTGGATAGCATCCGAGTGCTGCATCCATATAGCAAGACAGGAAGCACCAGGACTCTAAAGACTTTGACCTTTGTCCTTTTGCATAGATATAGGGAGCGCCACATACTCCTTTCCAGCGACCGCATGACCCCACATGATCTCCGAATCTGTCTACTGAATTCATAGGAAGAGTCACCAGAGACATGAATGTCTCTGTCAAGTTAAGTAAATCTCTCGACAAGGTTGACACTCGCTCCGCAGACAGACACACTGCTGATGGCTGTGCCTATAAGGTCATTAAAGGCCTGGATCTTTGGTTTTTATCAGGACACTCGCAAGCTCAGACACTAAGACTCCTCACTCAGTCTCTCAAGAGACCCGATCAGAGCCTCCTTTGACTCAGTGAAGATCAGAGCATCGTCGGCAAAGTCAACGTCAGTGAATCTTTCTTAGCCAACAGATGCCCCACAGCCGCTGGACCTTGCCCAACACCCAATCCATACAAGCATTGAACAGGGTAGGAGCAAAAACAGACCCCCGAATGAACCCCAGAATCAACTGGGAAAAAGGGAGAGGTTCTGCCTCCTCTCTGCACAGCACTCACAGTACCAGTGTACAGACTGGCTATGATATCCAGCAACCTTGAGGGGATCCCACAATGTCTCAGGATGTCTAAAAAATGAATGGATCATGGATACTGATGCTCTCTATCCAATATACACTCACCTAAAGGATTATTAGGAAGACCTGTTCAATTTCTCATTAATGCAATTATCTAATCAACCAATCACATGACAGTTGCTTCAATGCATTAAGGGGTGTGGTCCTGGTCAAGACAATCTCCTGAACTCCAAACTGAATGTCAGAATGGGAAAGAAAGGTGATTTAAGCAATTTTGAGCGTGGCATGGTTGTTGGTGCCAGACGGGCCGGTCTGAGTATTTCACAATCTGCTCAGTTACTGGGATTTTCACACACAACCATTTCTAGGGTTTACAAAGAATGGTGTGAAAAGGGAAAAACATCCAGTATGCGGCAGTCCTGTGGGCGAAAATGCCTTGTTGATGCTAGAGGTCAGAGGAGAATGGGCCGACTGATTCAAGCTGATAGAAGAGCAACTTTGGCTGAAATAACCACTCGTTACAACCGAGGTATGCAGCAAAGCATTTGTGAAGCCACAACACGCACAACCTTGAGGCGGATGGGCTACAACAGCAGAAGACCCCACCGGGTACCACTCATCTCCACTACAAATAGGAAAAAAGAGGCTACAATTTGCACGAGCTCACCAAAATTGGACAGTTGAAGACTGGAAAAATGTTGACTGGTCTGATGAGTCTCGATTTCTGTTGAGACATTCAAATGGTAGAGTCAGAATTTGGCGTAAACAGAATGAGAACATGGATCCATCATGCCTTGTTACCACTGTGCAGGCTGGTGGTGGTGGTGTAATGGCGTGGGGGATGTTTTCTTGGCACACTTTAGGCCCCTTAGTGCCAATTAAGCATCGTTTAAATGCCACGGGCTACCTGAGCATTGTTTCTGACCATGTCTATCCCTTCATGACCACCATGTACCCATCCTCTGATGGCTACTTCCGCAGGATAATGCACCATGTCACAAAGCTCGAATCATTTCAAATTGGTTTCTTGAACATGACAATGAGTTCACTGTACTAAAATGGCCCCACAGTCACCAGATCTCAACCCAATAGAGCATCTTTGGGATGTGGTGGGAGTGGGAGTTCGTGCCCTGGATGTGCATCCAACAAATCTCCATCAACTGCAAGATGCTATCCTATTAATATGGGCCAACATTTCTAAAGAATGCTTTCAGCACCTTGTTGAATCAATGCCACGTAGAATTAAGGCAGTTCTGAAGGCGAAAGGCGGTCAAACACCGTATTAGTATGGTGGTCCTAATAATCCTTTAGGTGAGTGTAGTGCCCTCCCTAACAATCTTTCCTATCTATCATAAAGAATATATCTTGATATATGTAACTTAAAAAATGACACTAGAGGTTGTAGATGCCACACAGGCTGGACGAGCATCCCAGCCAGGAAAGGAAGAAGACCTGGAAGGAAGGACAAGAAAGGGTGGACGGATAGCCCATTAAAAAGAAAAGAAGTTGATGGAGGTTTTTTATTCCTCCAACATGCTAGATGGCAGTAGCCTCGGAGGTCGGTGCACAGTAGGGAGCCAACAGGGCATGCTGGGATATTTAGTCTGGCAGAGCAGCCCTGTTGGGGTCACTGGGTGCCACGAGAGGATGCTGTAGGGAGACAAGCTCCCTATTATGGACTTCCATGCTTTCACTGGGCAGTCACCCTGGCACCAGAAGTACTCCTGGGTCTGTAATAAAAGGGGCCGCACTCCCTTATTCAGGTGAGTTGGAGCTGGGAGGTGGAGAGGCAACACTTGACTGGAGGAGGGCAGTGCGGTGGTGAGAAAATTATTGTGAAGAGAATAATCTGTGTTTTTGTGTGTATTTTGATATATTTGAGAGGTGTTGGTTAATAAATCAACCTTTATTTGAAACTGGGACTGCACTTCTGTTACCAACCTCAGCCCTAGGGGAACCTGGGCAGAAACAAGCCACTGTTGCTACAGGGTGTAGCCACTGCGATATGGTGCAAAAGTATAAAAGAAGCAGTCACAAGTCCCAGACCATACTTCTGTTTTCTTCTTTATTCTCCTTTACCCAGTAATATATAAACGCTTCAATCTCTGCCTAGATCAACATGACAATCAGTGAAACAATGGTGTAAGCCAATTTCCTCTGCATAACCAATAGTGCAAACACATTCACTTTGGTTCAACAATAGTATTGTGGCCAGCTATCAAAAAGTACTTGTTTAGAAACCAATGTTCCCAGAACTTGTTAATTTTCAAAGGAAGCAGACAGTTCTGTATCACCACATTGTGTGTAGATGAGATACTAAATCAAAGCAGTCTGACTACTCAAAGCAGGTGACTCTTTAGCACGACAGGTAAATATTTATATCCTGTAGATGGCCATCAACAATAACCTGTAGCAGAATTTTCCAGAAATGTTGCCTTTTCTTTAAAACACTGGTTTATAGCCCATTACACTAAGCAACACACAGAAATGTAATTTTCTTTAAAACACTGAATTCTAGTCCGTTACACTTGCGTGTTCATGTTGGGGTTTGGGCTTGATGATGCCTGGGTTTCCTTCACAAGGTAAACAGAAATCATTGCGTCATCACGCCATGTGGTAGGCAGAAGTGGCTAGAAGTTATCCTAAAGCCTCTTGACGGGCCAGACACCCTCACCCTATGGGCCAGTGACATTCAAAAAACCCACAGTGATGCCTTTAGTGTCAGGTTCAGACTTTACAGAGACAACTCATTGTGTGAAAATCAAACTAAGGATATTTTTGTGATGAGTTTGTGTGTGTTGGTGCCTTTACAATGAGGACTCTGATTTATATCCTAAGGTCTCCTGTTAACGTTTGTCACTAAAGTGATGGGTAAAGTTATTTTCCTTTTTTGTGCACATCGCCATTGGATTGGTTTGCATCTTGGGTTCTTTTGAACGGGGCAGGATCTTTATGAACTATAATCATAAGGAACAAAAATAAATGGATATTAAATAAAATCTCAATAATTAATTTGTACTGTGGTGGGCTGGCGCCCTGTCCTGGGATTTGTTCCTGCCTTGCGCCCTGTGTTGGCTGGGATTGGCTCCAGCAGACCCCCATGACCCTGTGTTAGGATATAGCAGGTTGGACAATGACTGACTAACTGACTAATTAGTTTACAAAAAGTTTGAGTGAGATTGGTGGTCAAAGATACATTGTGGCTAAACACGTATAGTTCTAAACTTTCTTTCTTTTATTTTTAATTCTTGCTGTTTCTTTTTTTATCATTTCTAAAGAAACAGGATTTTGAAAAAAAAAAAACATGTTCCATGACATCAGTTTCCTAATAATGAAGGCCGCAATAGAAGAAGATAAGTTACAAAAAGAAAGCTATAAATATTCACCCATCCATTAAAGTCCAGTTCAGGATTGTGTCAGACTTCACCTTACCCCAGGAGCACAGAGCCTAAGGCACGAAATAACATAACAGGCCCTGTAGTGTGAAATAAATAAAAAAAGTTTTGTTTTCAGAATGCAGGTAGAAATATCTCTTGTGAAAAAAACTGCTGTGGTTTCCAAACACACTTTGTTTTTTTAGATGCATGACGGGGAATCTGACCTGGGGTTTTTAGTGGTATTATTTGTCCCGGAAAACTGCCATTAAATGGTGAATAAGAGATAGAAGCACTACATCCTTTAGAAAAAATTTTTAAATTCATAAAAAGAAACGAAAACCAAAAATTTTAAAAAAATATGAATGTAAAAAAATTTAGACTATTAAATGGTACTTTGTAGTTCTGAATTTGTATTTTGTGTCTGATAATTTTATCTAAAATGTTTAAAATAGATAGATAATAGATAGATAGATAGATAGATAGATAGATAGATAGATAGATAAAAATAGATAGATTGAAAGGCCTATATGATAGATAGATAGATAGATAGATGGGGAAGATAGATAATAATAGGGGCCTATTTTGATAGTAGTTTAGATAGATAGATAGATAGATGATAGATAGAAGATAGATGATGATTAAGAGGGGTAGATAGATATTTAATTTTAAATAATAGATAATAGATAATAGATAGATAGATAGATAGATAGATAGATAGATAGATAGATAGATATTTTTATTTTTAAAACCCAAATTTTTTGAATAAACACGGAATAAATACAAAAAACACAGTAAACTCAAAAACTTAAGTCTTAAAAAAACCCTACACACATTCCTAATGATGATTATTCATTTTTTAAACCATTACATATTCATATTGTTTTTAATATATATTTTTTTTAATCCCCCCCCATTTTTTCCCCACCCTCCAACCCCATTTATTCTTAATTTATCCCCAATTTATAAAGGGAAAAACCCCAAACTCAGAAAAAAATTTCAAATTATCTTCACCCACATACACAAAGAAATTATTCACACCCCAAATTTCCAAACTTTTAAATTTTTTGGGACTTATAAAATTAAAATCCACTAATATCCTACTTTCCATTTTTCTAAAAAAACAACAACTTTTTCATTTCCTCTCCCAGTAATCTTTTTTTTCGGGCCCCATATTAAAGTTTGCTTCCCCGAAAAAAAATTTAAATTTAAAGTTCTTTTTTTCTCTGGTGTGTTTAGAAATTTTTAAACCCCAAAACCAAACCTGCCCATTATGGGGACCCCCGCCCTTCTACTATTTTTTTCCTTTTTTACAAAAAAGGTCTGGACCCTCCCCTCAAAAAAGCATGAAAGACACTTTCCTCAGACCAAAAAAAGGCAGCAACCGGCCCCGGAAATATTCGAAGGGGGTTCCCCCAAATTTCCCATGTCCCAAACCTCCACTGCGGGTCTCCCCCCCCTACGGTGGCGGCCCTGCCGACTCCATGGGGTTCAGTCCCGGGGGGCTCAAGCTTGTCTCCAAGGTGTGTGGTCTTTGTGCCTCAGTGCTCCAGGTTGTTCACCTTCACAAAAACCCGAAAAGCTTTTTCCCCGGCCTGTAGGTAGAGAAAACCCCCTAGAGAACTTAAGGCTAAAACATTAGTCTCACCATCCCTCAGTTCAACCCGGAACACAGTAAGTTTTGGGAAAAAGGGTTTTAATTGGCTTCGTTGTAAAAGAAAATTGGGGCAGGGTCCGGATTCCCTTCCATTGATTTTGTACCTCCCACAGAAACTTCCCATTAGGGACTGGGGTGCACTCCTGTCTCCACTGTACCACTTGTGCACTTTTCCAAGTGTAATTTTCCCATAATTATGCCCTTTTATCGTTTTATTCCATGTATTATGAAATGATTAATAAAGTTTTAAAATTCCCGTAGCAGTCCCCAAAAAAGGGGATTGTAGAACAGTGGTTCATGAAGGCCCCAAAAATGGAGAGGTCATCCAGTCCTTTTTTTGCCAGTAGTTCCATGCTGCAAAAAAGGCTTTTAAAAAACTCTGGCACCAAAGTCCTGATTTATCCAAGGGCCCAAAATAAATTTTTCCCCAAGTCCCATATGCCGGCCTGTTTAAAAAGAGACAGCTAAGTTCATCCACTGGCTCTGCTCAACAGGATAAAAAAGTTTTGAATGGTTAAGGCGGGAAAGCAGCAATCCCGGAAAATTCAAAAAGTCCTTGCCCGCCTTCTAATGGTAAAATAGACCCTTCTGTATCCAATGGGTACCAGCCCAAAAAAAATCTATGATGTTTGTATTGCTGAACAACAAAAGTGGAGGTTCAAACAAATACATTTGTCCACAGGCTGGAGGTCCCGGTTTTGCCAGCATCCGTCCTCTAGGGATAACGGGGGAATCCACTTCCATTGGCAACCGAGCTGAAACCCTTTGCCCAACAGACCCTCCCGCTTTTGGATGTAGGGTCATCCCCAAGATGGACTCCCAGGTACAGGAAGCCCCCGTTGCCCCTGCAGACCTCCCTTCCCAGTGGGGGGGGACACATCCGCCCAGTTCCCCACCACATGCACTACTTTTTTTCCAATTCCCTTTTGCCCCCCTTTTTTACAACCCGAATTCTTTTAAATTCGCCCATATCCTTCTGGCTTGTGATGACACAGCAAGATCATCCTAAGCAGTGACTTTAAAGGGGGTATGTTGCGTTGGGGATGGAGACCAGTCACACCTTCCTCAGGTGCACCAAAAAGGCTCCAGCCCGGCATATAACATCCCGGACAAAGAGCGCCTTGTCACCCTCTTCTGAAGAAAGCGCGGCCCCTTGATTTTTATGATCCCAAAAAATTATTAAAGAAAAAAAAAATTTTAAAAAAAAGCCAAACCCAACGCCTGGCTTCCCAAAAAAATAGTGGACCCTGTAAAAAGTTTTTTCCTGGTCAAAAAAAAATAAGACCAGCCCAAACAAAACATTTCTGCAGCAGCCAAAATGCCCAATTTAAAAAAAATGTTATTAAAGATGGACCTGCCACCCGCAGAAATTCTGATCAGGATGACCACTCTCCCAAAACTTGGACCATCCTGTTGGCTAAGGCCTTAGAAAAACCCTTTTATAATAAAGCGAAAAGAGATACGGGGCGCCAGTTCAATGGACACAAGTCCCCTTTCCCCGAAAAAAGCGTGACCCGGGCCACGGCAGCTCTGTGGAACAACCGGCCCGAAACTCCACTGGAACACTTCCAAAAAGTCCAGGCAGACATCCCAGAACTTTTTTTAAAAACTCCACTGGTATTCCATGATTCCAGGGGCCTTCCTTTTTCAGCTTAGGGCTGTGGGGAGTTCTGCAAAAATCCCCTCATTTAGCTCTGCCCCCTCTCGTTTGGGGAGCTCGTAAATCCCCAAAAAGGGCCTGTTGGTGTTCACTGCCACCATCACCATCTGCAGCAAACAGAAATTCATAAAAATTGGGACCACCTGCCTTTTTTCACTGGGGTCTTTTGCTTCGCCATTGTTTTATAATGTAAAATTTTACTCCGATTTTTTTTCCTAAACCAAAAAGATTGGTTTTGGGGATCCATCTCAGTCATGCTTTGGGGGGCCCCCACTAAAAACCCCGAGCTCTGGTCTAAGCAGGTGGGCCAACCCGTTTGGAAGTCGGCTCGCCTGAAGCTGCTCATTTGGGCCCTTCTCAGAAGCTTTGAAAATTCAGCTATTTTAATTTCTAAAGCTGCCATTTCACCCCCCAAAATTTGGGGGACATTTCTGGGATACTCCTGACACAAGGCCCGGATGTGACTCTTCCCCCCTCCCCCCACTGTTGTGTGGGGCCCCCTTCATAGCCTTCCAGCCTCCCCAGAAATGAACAAAAAATTTTAAAGTTCGTCTTTGGGGGGGGGTGTTAAAAAACCAGTATGGACTCGGGGGGCTTTGTGTTACAAATAAGGGACAACACACCAGACTGTGATGGGGGAACCCGTAGGTAGATGGAGCCAAACCTTTAAAAAATTAACAGGTGCAAAACTATAAAAAAGATCGAGGCCCCATTGGATCGGGATTTCCCCGCCGCCCCCCGTTTTTTTGCGACGGCCCATTTTTCCCCCCCCCATCTTCAGCCCAAAGTCCTTTTTTTTTTAAGCTCGTGCTGACAAGGGTGGGGGCCAGTCCTTTTTCTGTCCTTCGGGATCAAGTGTACAATTTCCCCCCCCAACACCCCCACTTCTTCAGGGTCACACTTAGATAAAGATCTCCAATTATTAAAGAATGGGCCCCCTTCCCCACCCCCAGGGTAACATTAATGGTACGACACTGCCATGAAATTTCACCCGTTTCTTTTAGGGGTCTCCCTTTCACCAGCTCCCAAAAATACCAGACTTCTACTTGAACCCCCCAAAAAATAAAACACCACTCCAGCAAAATTTGTCCATTACTAAAAAAATGCCCCTTCAATCCCTGCTCCCTCCCCCTGATTGTGCTCATCAATTGGGTTTCTTGTAGAAAAGGGGACATTCAAGTCTTTTTTCATAAAATCAAACAATGCGCCCTTTATCGACTTCTCCCACCGTTTAAAATTTAGGGGCCCATGTACACTTCCATGGGCAGAAATAGATAAAAACAATAAAAAACAGGGACCACCACAAAGACTGTGGAGGGGTTTTAAAGGGACTTGCCATTTTGGTGGTGTTTTTGTTTGGGCTGTTTTTTTCAGTTTACTTGTTAAATTCTTTGCCGCTGTTCTTTAACATCAAACATTGGAGGCTGCTTTGTCTTAAACCAGGACAAACGATAAAAGAGGTCAATGTCAGGGAAAAAACGCCACCCCTTTTTTTCCCGGGATTCACCAAAAACTCTTTAACACTTTGGGCCCTTTAACCCCCCGGCTTTTTCCGGGGCCCGAGGGCAGACCCCCCGGGAAATATTCCCCGCATCTCTTCCCGACACTTCCCCCATTTGAGGATCGGGCCTCCGCAGGGAAAATCCTCCCGACAAGGACCATGGGGGGTCCTCTCCCCACCCCAGCCCCGACAAAACAATTTTCTTTCGTGCCCCATCTTCCTTTCTCCTTCCTTTTTTCTAGCAGGACGTTTAAATTCACTTTTTTTCCCCTTCCCTTGCTGCCCCCCCGTCCATATCAAATTTCCCCCCACACTTTCGCTGCCCCTGTTTGATCTACCGTTTTCCCCCGCCTTCATTGGGTCATCTCTGGGAGGCCGTTCTCCTGCCCTTCAGCTCTAGTAGCATTTTATTCTTATCACCTTTGCCCCGCCATCCCGCCCAATTTGTGATCTTCCCCTTTTTGCCCCCCTTTTTTGTGTTTTCGGAGTTTTCTTGCTCCCCTTCTGTCTCTGGGGCACTGTTTAATTAAATGAGCTTTACTCCCAGCCAAAAAATTTCATTTAGAAAATGGAAATCACATTCGAAACCCTCCCTCTAAACTTCATTTTCCACATTTAATTAACATCCCTTCATTTAAAACCATAAAAACTTTTCGCCCAAATGACAAGACATGTTTTAAATCCCTTTTTCCCCTAAAGGGGAATTGCGGTTTTGTCCGGCATGCGCCCAACCCTTTTCTATAGTTTCATTTTGGGAAAAAAGGTTGAATGTTCTCTTGGGGGGGCCCCGGAAGGGGGAAAATTGTACAAAAAGCCTTAAAAACCCCCCCTTCTCCAACTACTGTGGGGTAAATCCACAAATCAAAAACCAGATATTCCGCCCTTGTGAAAATGACTTAATATTGTCACATCCGACCACTTTCCCCAAAAAACCCCCCCAAAAGGAAAAAACCCCCTGAAAAGTTTAATCCCATGGGGGCCCGACGTTCAAGTTTTTCAATTGGGGCTCTGGGTAAACCACTCGGGATAAAACAAGTGTAGCTGTTTACCAAAAAAAAGATAGAAATAAGAAACTAGAAAATTAGAAGAAAAAAAAAATCCCACCTCACCTAGGCCACCACCAGTTCCATGCCACACTCGAGACAACCACCCAGCATGCACAGCGACAGCAAAAACATGGAGTAGATAGAAGTAGATAGATAGATGATAGAAGAAGATAGATAGATATAAAAAAGGGACTATATGATAGATAGATAGATAGATAGATGATAGATAAAAATATGAAGGGCTAAAAAATAGATAGATAGATAGATAGATAGATAGATGATAGATGATAGATGATGAATTAAAAGGCCTATATGATAGATAGAAGATAGATAGATAGATAGATGTGATAGATATGAAAGGTACTAAATAATAGATAGAAGATAAAAGATGAAGATAGATAGATGATAGATGATAGATGATAGATAGATAGATGATAGATAGATAGATAGATAGATAGATGATGTAGATAGATAGTGATCTTTATTAACCCCGGGGAATTCCATACTCCACCCATACGTAAAAAAATTTTAAATTTAAAAAGTGATAACAATGCAGATAAAACAGACAATCTTTGTATAATGTTCGTTTAACCCCGGGTGGAACTGAAGAGTCACATAGTGTGGGGTCTCCTCAGTCTGTCAGGGGAAACGGGGCGGGTGACACAGTCTGTCTCTAAGCTGCTCCTCTTCTGGAGATGATCCTTTTTGTGGATGCAGTGGATTCTCCATGATTGACAGGGTTCTCGTCCGTCGCTCTGCCATGAATGTCAAACTGCCCCAGCTCCTTGCCTAAAATGGCCTGCCCCTCACCCGTTTGCCCAGGTGTAGGCGCCCCTTCTTCTTTATGCTGCCCCCCCAGCACACCACGCAAAAAGGGGGGCATACAACTGTCTGATAGAACATCTGGCATCTTATTGCAGATGTTAAAAGACCCAGCCTAAAAAATATAATGTGAATTTCCTTGGGATTAATAAACATCTATCTATCTAGTCGGCTCTGACCTCTCTTCAAAAACATCAGTTTTGGGCAGTCAGTCAATTTATCATCCGGGCCCCCCCCAGATTTTTTAAGGTCTGCACCCTCTGCACAGTCACCTCCGTGATCCACAGGGTTGGGGGGCCGGGGCCCCCCTAAAATCCACCCCCAGCTCCTTGGTTTTGCGGGAGTTCAGGTGTTGGGGGTTTTGATCCCATTTAAAAAGCCCTTGTTAGTTTCCTTCTCCTCCTCCTTCCCCTCCGGTCAGCCCACGATAACAGTGTCATCGGGGGCTTTGCTGTAAATGACTCAGTTGTATTGGAAGTCTATGAATTAGGCTTAACAGGAATGGAGAAAAACAGTCCCCTGTGATTAAAACAGCACCTTTCAAAAAACTCATAGTCCCCAATCACTTAAGAAAACCCCCTAGTAGGTTTTAAAAATTCCTAAACTCTTACTGTCTAACATGCTACTTGGTCTTGTATTTAAATGTCTGGGTTCTCTTTTAAAAAAAAAGGAGGACTCCCGGGAAAAAAGAGAGAAATGTCTACACATTAACATCAGTAAAAACCCAAGGGGGTGGTTTTGAGTTTTGGCCCAAGAAACCTCTGTGTCAGATCACTGTTTAGTCAGCCGATGTACAGGTGGTTCACAGCTCGTACATTGCAGTCCATGTTAAATTTCAGATTAGATTGTCTCAACACAGAGTATATAAAAAGGGGGGGGAGACTCATCTTCCTTGGACACTGGCCCCCTTTGTGGGTGTAACATCCTCCACATCTCCCATAAGTCTGTGATGGCGGTGAGATTTTTCCCGTGGGGTGCTGGGCTGGGAGCCCTTTAACAGAAACCCCCTGAATCAACCACTGGGGTGGCGGAGACAATTAAAATAAAAATTAACCCTGTGCTGCTGTCCTCTCTCCCCGACACACTAACACTCAGAAAATGTGTCCAAAAATACAAATAGGCTCAGCAAATACAGGGAAAAGCCTCGTTGGGTTTCACCTTTCAATTTAGGAATTTTTTTTTCTTTTTTAAAACATGCGTGGGGGGTGCGGACAAAGTTTTAGAGAAACCTGGTCAGGAATGAAAATGTAGAATTGGGAAAAGATGAAAAGGATGAAGATGTGAAAAACACATTTTAATAAAGAAAATAAAACAGGAAAAAATATGTATCATAGTAAAAAAAAAAAAAAACATCAGGGTTTATTGGAAAAATTATACTAAATTAAGATTTTTTTTTAAAAAATTAGTTACTGGTTTTTTCAGCTGGAGTTCAAGTCTTAACCCAAAGAACACAAACAATGTTTGGGGTTCATGGGCTGTCAGTGTTTGGGTTTTGGGGCCCTACGATGGACACAATCTGTCCGGTGGTCTGTTTTTGTCACTATAAGGGCCTAGGCCAACCTCGAACCCGTTGGGTGTGGGGGGTTATATTCTGCTCTTTAATGTTATTTTGTCCCCCATTTTTGCAAGACTGTGGTTGGAGGCCTAATAGCATAGGTGGTCAAGAATGGAAATAAGGATGACAATGGGTTTTTTTTCAGGGATCTTTAAAAAAAAGTTCTCTTGAAACATGTTCCATTAAAAAAAGGGAAACTTCTGCAGAAAATTAAAATGATTATTCTTCCTGCTTATTATTGTTCTGCTTTTTTCTTGTTTTCCCGTTCTTCTTGCCTCTTCTTTCATCCCCTGTATTTTTCCCTTCCCTTTTTATTCTTCCTTGACTACTAGCCTTGTTTCCCCATTCTCATTTAATCCCACTTTTTATTTACTACTTATTCTTACATGTCTTTTTTTTTTTTCCAAAAAACATTTGAAAAAGATAACATTGAAATGCTCCTTGAACTCAATGGGAAAACCATGTTTAAAATAATGAAAAAAATAAAAAGTTCAACCTAAACTGGGGTCCAGAGGGGCCTTTTTTGATCATTTCCCGTACTTTTCACATGTCTTTAAAGTCCAGACCTATGGTTTTTCATGACCAGCAACATTTCCCGGGTTTCCCGCAGGTTTTTTAACGGGCTCTGAAAAGCAGATGAATAGATTAGAACAAACAAAACCAACCTAACTAGTTATCATCGTAAGTTTTTTTATATCCATTTTTCAGTCAACCCCCGATCCGGTTTAAACCGCCAGACTCTCGATAAATGAATTTCCATAAAAACCCTATGTTTGTATGGTTATTTTTTTTATTTTAAGCCCCTTTTAAACTCTCCCCCTGTTCTTATTAAAAGCCCTCGAATGAAATAACACCCCTTTTTCAAACTTTTTCGTTTCATTACAAAAGGGGGATGCTTTTAAACAATTAAAAACAGATTGATTTTTGATTGTTTGCTTTTCTTTGGGGGCCCCTCTGACATTTCTGCTCTTCAGGTGCTCCTTTGAAAAAGTATGTTTTCATTCTTTAATACAAACCGATAAGCATTTTTGAAGGGCGCCATCTTCTAGGGAAACAGCCACTGTTAAAAACCCCCCTGCTCCAACCCCCCCGCAGGCAGAGACAGTCAGAAAAGAAAAAAAGAAAAAAAAAAAAGCCCCAGGAAAGCACATTTTTTAAATTGAGGATTTTTATTTAATAAAATGCTCTGTTTGGGGTACTTCTAAGCCACCCCCAATGGGCCCCCTTTGGGAAAAAAATCAACTGGGCAATCAAACTGGGGAACATGTAACCAAAAATTAAAGACCCATTGCCCCATAAAGCGGCAAACCAGAAAACCGTGATATTTTTAAAAACATTTAAAATCCCGGGAAAGTAAAACGCGAAAAACCCTGGGAAAAGAAGGGATCACTGTATTTATAAATTCCCGGGTTTTATGGGCAAAGCATAAATGTCATAAGCCGGACAAATACCTGAGAACTTTGGAGTCCCGGCTAAATAGGGATGAAAGGAATTAGTTTGAAAAAAACCCCATTGGGGAAAGGAAATTTTGTGGATTGTACTTAAAACTAACATACTATCATTGTAAAAGGCTTCATCCCCATAACAGACTCTCTGGAGTAGGCTCCTAGAGATGAGTTTTGGCTTTTCTGCCATCTGTAAAGCGTTTTGTTGTTGTTACGGGTTTTTCGGGGATTTAGACGGATCAAATAGAATGAAAAAAAAAAAGAAATTTGGGAAAGAAGATTGTGTTACAGAAAATTTTTTAAAATTTTTTTTAAACTTTGTTTCCAATATAAGTCGCCTATATTTTGCTTTTTTTTTTAAATTACCCGAGATTTTTTTGTTTTTAAAAAAGGTGGAACCCATTGGATCCATACGGTTGCCCATTTTACACGGGAATTGAAAGTGGTAAACTTAAAACCCGTGTCTGGATTCCAAGCTCCTTCTTAAAATTTGATTAAAAAAAGTCTTACCCCTCCCCTACCTGAAAGCACGGCGGGCGGTCCCAGGTGACATGCTGAGATCTCACCCCAATTCCGGGCCCCAGAACCCCCACTCCTTCACCATCAATGTGCAAACCCCACGACTCAAACGGTACGGGGAATCCCACCACTATTCATCCTATTTTTGCACTTTTTTTCCTGGGGTAACTCCCGGAGGTCAGATGTGGACGTGGATTTTTTATATTTCAGGAACTCTGAAAGGAGCTCCTTGTACCTGACCAATAAGGGAACTCTACTCTTGGGGCCCCAAACCGCCCCTTGCTTGAACGAGAACTTCAAAAAGACTTCAGCTTTTCTCTCCCGGGGTTGTGGTTTGGAAGGACATTTAGTCAAAAACTTTTCCTAAACTCCCCAATTTTTTTGGGCAACCCAAACCAAATAACCCCGAAAAAAGATTATTAAATTGGCAAAACAGGAGAGAAAGAAGTCATTTCTGTTTGTGAGATTAAGATTCCAGAAAAAAATTTTAAATGTATTACTTAAAAAGAATTTACTATATGTCCCGATACTTTTTAAAAAGGTTTTTCTTATGTTAAAAAAATTTTTTAATTTAAAAAAAAAATCAATTTACTAAATGTCGAAAAAAAGAAAGAACTGGTATAAACCCGAAGGCAGCTAACACCCCTCTACATCAAAAACACTGCTGTGGAAATTGTGCGTCTACCAAGTTCCCGGGAGTCAATGTGGGGGCCCTTTTTCCCCATCACCAAAAAGGCTCACCGGGCCCTGATCTTCTTGGGGGGCTAAAAGGGCCCCGTGGTGTTATTCCACAGCCGTTTAGCGGCCATTCATTTTTTAAAAAAATAATCGGCCTTTTTAGGGTTTTGCGAAGGGGCGTTGGGGCCATGGGTAATGGCGCGGGTGGTGGCCCCCGCATTTAAAAAAAAAGCCCAGTTGGTTGGGGGGAAAAAAGGAAAAAAAAAAAAGAGGAAAAATGGGAAGAGGAGAAAAGAATGAGAAAAAAAACAAGATAAGGGGAAAGGAAAAGAGGCCCGGAGGTTTCAGGGGGGGAGGAAGAGGGTCGCGTTGGGGGAGCCAAAACGAGGGCAACTGTAGGAAGCTGGGTGTAAAGGGCCCTCCCCGGGGGGTTTGAGTGGATTTTCTCCGCTGGCGACCTTGGCGGGGGTGACCTGGTGGGATGAGCCGAGAAGGCCGTGGGAAAAGGGAGCGGAGTCGGGGGACGGGGTGGAGTCCCTGTCGGCCCGGGCCCTTGGGGGTTTAAGTTCGGGGGCTGGGGGAAGGGGATGGGGGCCAGGGGCGGGGGGTCTCCCGTCTCAGTGTGTGAGGGGCAGTGCAGGAAAAGGCTTGCCTGCTGCTGCCCAAAGAGATAAACGGGTGAGGGGTAATAGAAAAAAAGCCCGGGGTTGTGCCCTGTGTTGGCTGGGATTGGCTCCCGCCAACACCCCGGACCCTGTGTTTGGGTTAAGCTTGGAAAAAGGGTGGGTGGATGGGTTTGTTTGTTGTTTTTTAAGACTGCTTCCAAAGAAGATTTTAACTCTGGTTTTTAAGGTAGAGTTTTTCTATTGGTTTTTAAACCCCCAATGTTTTATTGGATTTTTATTGACTTTTGAAAAAACTGCCTTTTATGTGAACACCCGTTTTTTATGGACAGTTTTAAATAAAAGCACTGTTGCCTTTCAACCATCCCCCTTCTTGATGTTTTTCCTTTTCTGACTAGCTCACTCGGGTTTTATTATCAATTAGGGGTTCAAGGGTTAAAAAAACGGGTGGGGTGTGGAGCCAGAACCCATCGTCCGGCCACTTAGCAAATCAGTCCTCACCACTTTCAAGAGGGGCCATAGTTTGAACCAGCAGCAGCTCTGGGCGGAGGCTGGGGGACTGGGAAAACACTGATGGTGGGGTGAGGGCTGCTGGGGAAAATCATTGACCCGCTGCCCAAAGTGCAAGACTTGGGAAAAAAAGCTGTTTGGCCCGGCTGTCGGTTCCCGAGACCCCCCCATCCTGCCCTGACTTTTTTTCCCCCACCCCCACAGAAGGTACCGCACCCGAAATAGATCAACCAGGTTTTTTTTTTTTACCCCTTGCTTTAAAAAAACATTTAGCATTTCACTGTACTTTTTAAACAGAAATTTTTCTGCACTTTTTAAATTTGAATGTAATA